>NW_027279710.1:0-296634 GCF_046629955.1 Centroberyx affinis
ATGCTCCTTGGCTTACTGACTTCATTAATATTCATAAGTGTTGAGAGGGCCTCAATATTAATGTGCAAATTAGTTTTGAGAGATACTTGTTTGTTCACAGACCTAGACTGAACTGAGGCTCACAGGAAAGATGTCTAGATTTTGCTTCGGGGCGGAATTTATGATAATATAGACTTTCTTTGGTCTGTAGACATATTCATAAATATTCAACAATGACAAAGAAGAGTATGAATACTAATTCAAAATGGGAATTTTTGGTGGCAGGTCGGCCCGGTGGTGAGAGAAACTGCTCCCCTACCTGTACTGACCATGTACTCTGAACCCTCTTGTGAAATGAGTACCTGTGTGTGTGTGTGTGTGCGTGTGTGTGTGTGTGTGTGTGTGTGTGTGTGTGTCTCAGAGGGATGTGTGACTTCACTATATCTTAATCACACTGGGTGGAACTACCATTCATGATGAAACACTGACCTCTCATGGTGAAATGCAGCCAATACATCCAGGTCTTCCCCAGCTTTTGGAGTGGTGCCAGTGGAAAAGTAGCGGTGGTGGAGGGTTTCGAATGGGATGGGATGGGGGGGGGGGGGGGGGGGGGGGGGGGGTGGAAGAATCCTATTGAACAATTAAGAGGACACAAATGTAAATTAATGTCAAGGAAAATACACTACATGAGGTTTTTTTTCAATTCAACCATCCTCTCATATCGGTCTTTTCTGTTCTCCAGATTATCCCTGGTGTCTGTCCCCAGATGAACTCTGACTCAAGCGATTGTTCTGGACACACAGAGGGTAATTACATGGAGAAGGGCTTGACAGTAATTGCTATGTGTCCCACAAAGAGGTGTCAGAGTGGTGGGCTGGAGAGGAACTGGAGAGGCTGGGAATCAAAGACCCCTACTTAGAAAACCTGATGTCAACTGTGTATTGAATATTAGCTTCTAAATATGACAAGTTACTAGTTGATGTGGTTAAAAATCACCTAAAATCACCTCTCCAATTACTTTAATTTTAAAAGTATCTGCTATTACATCCGCTATGTCTTGGGGGGGGATTTTCCTTTCAATTTCGGTTTGTCAAAAACCAGCATGAAACATAACTTTATGATGCATTAGGATGTAAATTCAGTTCAATATATTACCAACATATAATGTCGAAATTTCCAGATGACCAAGGCTGTACTGGACATTATGGCTGATGGTTATTGACAGCATGTTCCTTTCTGAAAATTAGACCAATGCCTACCTCAGCAGTATTAAGGACCCCCCCCTCCTCCCCTCCCCTCCATGTACAAGAGTTATTGTGGTGCCCTTGAGTAAATCCAAGGCGGCTTATTGTAATTAGGTGCGGACTGAATCGCATCAATATCACTGAGATTGTAAAAATGTTTGGTACTTTGGAGGTGTTGAGGTGACAAAGAACAAAGTTGTTTTAATCACTGATTTGCATTGTGTCTGCTGCAACAAAGTTTGTCCACATTACAGCGGCAAGAATACTGCTATGCAAAACAAAGCTTATGGAAACAGATTATTAACAATATGTTCTGATCTGAAAAAACTTGTTTCAGTGCCTAACTTTTTAGAGTTGTGAATTCGTCCGGATATTTTGCGTATAAACTCTCCATCAATGCTACAAATGCTCAGTATTACTGTAGAAATGTCTCATCTCTCTTTTTCTTGTGAGTACACTTTATTTTGATGGAAAGGTTCTATATTTAATGGACATAGAAATGCATGTAAGATTTGAATTGTGCATCCTTAATCACTGCAGAATAGATGTACTCATGCATCACCGATCTCCAAGCAATCTCAATCTCCACCAATTAGGTTGGAGACTGAAATAAGACTATAACTAAGACCCGGTCTCAAGAAATACAGCACTGTTTTTGCCCTTTCACAAGAGAGAGTCACCCGTGCTTCTTTATAATTTGTCTCTGATGTCCCAAAAACAGTGTTGTGCATTGGCCGGGAATCGAACCCGGGCCTCCCGCGTGGCAGGCGAGAATTCTACCACTGAACCACCAATGCATCCTTACATAAATATGCAGGGGCCTCTGCTCAGAAACTAAAGGCTGCAGGCTTCTGCTGAGTTGGCAGGAGGGGGAGGAGTTTCATAGGAGAGGGGGAAGAAGCGTAACGGGACACTTAGGGTGGGGTGGAAGAGCACACATTTGGATGCAAAGCGGCTGACTGGTAGTGTGTGAGTAGGTGCTTTAAAGTCCCACTGAAACAGAAGTTAGAGCGTCTTTAGCTTCTGTACTGTGACGTATTTCCCAGGGAAACGGAATATTTGAGCGGTGTACAGTTACAAGAGGGATTTATATCAAATCCTTCGTATTTGATTGGACCGCTAAACAGTGGGCGGGGCTTAGAGTTTAGTGTAATACGGAGCTACAGAGAGAAACAGAGCTACAGAGGACTGTTGGCTCCACACACACCAGGTTGAAGAATGATTGATGGGTGGATGTCATGATGTTATTGGTTGAAATTGGTTGGTTCATGCTTACGTAAGCACACAGCATATTTTGTTTTACAGGAAGAAAACATGATTGGATTTTGATATAAGAATACAAAGAAATTGATTTTTTGTATTTTTTTTGGCATATATTGTTAAATAGGCGCACAGTATGACCGGGGATGTGATCTAAAAGGGTTAAAAATGCATTTTTCATTTCATCTCGACTTTAAGATGAGAGCCGTACATATTTGCTGAAGAATAGATATCAATTTGCAATAATAGTGTCTATGATGTAAACTTTAAATTCTGTAAATCTCTGCTCATTCTCTGCGCAGGAGTGAACAATACATCGTCTCCATTTCTGCCTCAAACAATAAGAAAGTGAAGACTATGAACATCTGTGACCTTTATAAAGTATTTGTTTAATGTAAAGTGATTTTCCTCTTTTTGTCTGTCTCTATCCCCTCGCTTCTTTTTTCACCATATGATGTTGTATTTTTTGTGGATTCGTGGTTTGCATACTTCATGTATACTTGTTGTCGTATTATTCCAATAAAAAAAAAAAAGAAATAGAATGGAGTGTAATCGGAGAAAAATGTTTCCGCCAACTAGAGCCTTTTTTCTTCACCGACGTTCAACAATCATACAGGGGGAAATCTAAAACTATCCCTGCCATTACTGTTATCTCCAATTACATGTAAACCTAATGACTGGATGCAACAAGTTCAGGCGAGCTCACTGGGGAATGTCGAAAGGCATTCTGGGAAATGTAGGAAATCACTAAGTAAAGTAGAAGCAGACGAGGCAGGTTGAGGGAAAGTGGGTACAACAAAAAGGTAAATTACAACACTTTATCATAAAATAACTCCTGTAACGCATTGCAATCATACTCTGCTGCAATAATATATGGTATATGTAACTGTGCCTAATTGGCATTTCTTTGGGTTCAACCCAAATTAGAAAAGAGAGTTAGCAAACCTGGATAAAGTTGGGGTGAGTTGTCCGTCCATCGTCATGAAGCTTCCCTACCAGCCAGGACTAAGACAGCAACCGCAAACCTGATCCATTCTGTGAAGACAAAATCTTTGTATGAAACTACCCCTAAATTCAGGGACGTGCACAGACATTTTGAGGGGCTGTTGCTCTAACCTGAAAAAAGAGCAGGGGGGGTGCTCTTTTTTTGAGGTGTCTTTTTTAGGTGTCACCCATCAGCATGTACCTGAATGGTGTAAATATAGTCGATAACTAACCACAAATCAATTTTAAATTTGTAAATTGTTTTAAATTTTAAAGATTAATGAAATAAAAAAAAACTGCAGTTAGTGCAAGTTAACACATTATTGCAGATATAGTTTCTTGTAACTAGTTTAAGCAGCAGTATGATTTTGCGTCTTGAGCTTAACACTGCCATCCATCAATTTGATTGTGAAAGACGTGTGCCTGTATGGTGATCACACCGTTTCAACATGGCACAATGGTCCTTCATTTAATTACTTGTTATAGACAGCAGAAGCTATGTAAAGCATTCAAACTTTGAGGAAACATTTTTGAAACCAAAAAAGTGAAAACCACAATATTCAAACTACAAACATAAACTCTTTGAACTCAGATGATTACGAGTTGATATTGTATACATCATGTAAAGTAAAAATTTAAAAGTAGATTTTGCAAATTCGAGTCACTGGAAATTAAATCTACTTCACTGTATCATCCAAAAGCAAGTATTTGATTGTATTCATATCTCATATCTCCATGAATGAATACCACTGAATGTCTGAATTACAATAATAAACATTTCTGTCTATGAAATTTCCAGAGACAATAATATAAAGACAGTGCCAGGCAAAATGCTATCATTCTTTTCAATCAAATTCCATTTTGCAAGAATAACTACAACTGTAGGTGATAGCAGCCAATAAGGTATCCTTCAGGAACATATTGCTATTTGAACCTGCTGCTGGTAGTCTGTATCCAGCTCTGCAAACTTGTAGCCTACTGTAAGCACCCAAAATTAACATTACATTAAAAAAAACATGCATTACATTTTAACCAATTTGAACATTACAAGTTATCATCTCATAACGAAAAATAAGGCGACTTCTATCAGCTACATCTGCTTGTTGGTTGAAAATTCATCACAACCTGAATGAAGCACGTTCAAGAACATAGCTAGCAGCTCATGCCACAAGCTAGAAAGAAGCTAACGTAGCGTTAGGTTGGTCTGTTCGCACACGACACGTAGCTTCATATTGACTGTAAACAATATCTAATCTAGCAAGATCCCCGTATCTCTACAGAACGCACACTTAATGTAATGGTCGCACCTGAGGAGTTATCTCGCATGTAGCCTGCTGCCTATATGTTAGCCAGCTAGCTAGCTAGCTAAGATTGGTTCATGTGATAGCATGATATAAGGCAATATTGCGCGACGTGATGCAAACGTGACAAGCTGCACATTGGAGGTTTTTATTCACAGGGCATACCATTGGTTATATCGTTACCATAGTAGTTAATCATCTCCACGACTTCAAAAGACTCGCCCGGACTCGCCCTCACATGACAGGGGGCATGCCTATCAAAAAGTAACAAAAAAAAAAGTTTGGTTGATATGGGGATTTGATTTGGTCTAACTTTAACAATTATGGGCTACTCGTATTTATGCAACCACAACAGCATAAATATATCAGGCCTATATTTTTTTAGCTAGCTAGCCAACATTAGTCAGGCAGAATTCTTAGCTTTAGCCATTCCATTCAATTTAGCCTACTCGACTAGACTTTCAAAATAACTGACATTAACAGATGAAACAGGGGGTTGTTTTCCTAGTGATTGACAGGTCACTAATTACGGGCCAATAGCAGGCGGAGCTGCGGCTCTGCAGACGACCCAGACTCCGCCCCCTCCACCTTGGCTCCGCCCCTCTGCCTCTCTTTGGCTGCTCCGGCTCAAAAAAATGTCAACATGGCGGTGGAGGAAGAAACTCTGGTGACAGGAGATGGTTTTCCCACGTTCATGTCATGTTGCATTTACTATAAACACAAACTGCTGAGTGGAAAAACGCTCACATCTGCCTCCTGGTGGTTACTACAAGTAGAACATGTGGGAATATTTTTCTTTTTTCTTGTATTTTTATAACAAAATCCTTGTTACACTCTGCCTGGAAATCAAATGATTATGGTTTTACAGCAAGGTGCTATTTTTGATTTTGTATTCTTTTGATTTACTATTTATTTTTATTTTACTTTTTAATTTGATATACTGCATTGATTCCACTAGGCCATTTTGCCACCACAATATTACCAGCTATATCAGTTTTGAGCTACTTTTAGATCGCCATCAATATGGAAAGCTGAGTGACGTAACAGTTGCCATTTGCACTTTCAGGCAAATAATTAGGCTTAGTTTTTTTGGGGGGGGAATATTTTATTTTCAGATTTATTTTATAATTAGGCTTAGTTACAGCATAAAATGTGTGTGTATTTAAGTAAACACAATCGTAATACTTCTTGGTGCAAAATGTTTTAAAGGGCAAAAGCACAATTTTTCCCCTTCACAAAACAAATGGGTCTAATGTCTCTACCACCTCAGACAGGTCAGAAGACTCCTGGCAAGAGGAAGTGCTAGCAAACGGTTAATTCCCAAAATTCAATGTCTTCATTAAGATAAAAAATAGTTTCTGATAATCCAAACACACAGTCTGGAAGAGATGCAAAGAGAGAGCACAAGACTGGACTGGAATATGCTGATGGGGACGTGAACACATGAACAGTTTAGGTTGGGTTCAGGAATAGCAAGTGTAAGTCATAATAATGACCACAAGGTGGCAGGCTATACATTTACTTGGGATACTTCTCAACCGTACAAATTCCATTTCTTCAGACTAGTGTTTGGATATATTGTATTAAAAGTATCAGTCTGCCAACTTAACTTTTCACTTCTTGCTCTCTTTATTTCATTTATAGAACACCATGCCTTGCCAAAAAAACAACTGAAATATGAATTCAGTTAATGTAATGAATAAACGAGTACTTTGACACTGCTTAAAGATTACAGCTGCTGGGGAAGATTCTCTGAGCCGTTATCTCGTTCTTCATCTGCGTCCTCCGTCGATGTCCGTGCCATGTCCATGTTGTCCAGTTCCCTTTTGGACAGACTCTGCGCGATCGCCACGCCGAGTGATGGTGAAACTTACAAAATCCACTTCACGGTAATCAGAAGGCTCACATCCCGCACAGGCAAGTCTACTGAAGCTAGCACCAGTAAGGTGCTCACTGCCCCTGCAGCCGGGATCCCTGATGATGCGAAGCTGGGAGCAGCTGCTGATACTCTAGAAATCAGCCACAGATGGACAATGAGTAAAATCCAATCAAGTCGCTCAGCAGGGATCTCGGAAGGGTTTCTGAAGGCCGATACTGATGCTAATATTTTTGGATTGAAGCTGAAGATAGATGAAAGTTTGTGCCGATATTCAATATCTTTATGTTGACCAGACCAGGTGAATCTCCTGTCTTGTTGACCCTCTCACAACACTGGAAAGTCAACGGCAGCGTTGCAGAGCTTCAAGAGAGATTGTTTGGTTTGTTAGCTCACACAATAAACGTAAATTCTAGTTATATTGCATGGTGCTGAGGTGGCATTAACAAGGGTATATACCTGGGTGAGATTAGTTTTTAGAAAAAAAATAATAGATTCCTGGGAGGACCATTGTGGCATGAATGAATAGCCTTAAATTGATTACGTTATTTTTAGAAATTGCAATCATACTGCATAGTGTGAAAAAAAAAATCACTTTATGACTTTATAAGACTAATATCAAGAACACTGAGTAAGGAAATGAAGAACAGCCCAAGTTTTTCACTAACATGCCAGTCACCAGTTTCTACGATCTTTCCAGTGATCAGGAATAATATTCTCAATGGCATGTAGCTGGAAAATAAACATTAGAAGGATATTTTTGGAAAGCTATTTTTGATTGTACCAAAAGATTATTAGAGCAAGGTTATTCCAAAACAAAGCACATGTTAAATTGTCCATGGTCCATGGTTTCATGCCAGAACAAGGTCAACCAATCTCTCAGTAGCTTTGTTGAGAGAGATGAACATGTTCAGAAGGGCTTTCCCTTCCTCTCCTAGATCTCCAAGGATCACACCAAATATGATACAGAAGATGATCAGGCCCACGATATTCATTCCTGCGACTCTCTCTTTCACAACTCGGATATCGTAGGTGACGTTCTGAAAAAACAAATCAATTGTTCAAACAATTCGGTGACCAGAAATGTAACCTGAAACTGTAAACTTACCCACTAATAATCGTGCTGTAGTGACAATTATGAATCCTGGTCAGAATCTCAATAGTGTAGCATTAATCATATGATACATTTTTATTTTTTGCTTGTTCCTCCCTCTAACTACTAGAACCCGGCTCAACTCAAATCTGACTTTATAAATTGTTTATGCCTTTATTAATTAAGGAGCATTTGATTTTCAGTACTTTTTCTTTTGTAGCTGATATTCTAGTTACATGGTTTTTGTAATAATGTTGCCTATTAAAATGAATCCCTTGATAAAGGAGAAGCCAATTCTTCACAAGGAACCTAATTTAATTGTGTGAGTGAAAGCTGGAGCTTATAGTTGATTAGCAACTACTGAATAACTTATCCATCTTAAAATAAAGCATTACGGAAGGTTTAAAGTGAAAATAGGTGTTTTGTTTTGTTTTGTGGTTTTTTTTTTCCGTTTCGTCTTGTACTGAAGAGATAAAATCATCGGGGCACAAATTCTCAAAAAATCTGGTTACTGATACATATTGAGAGGCAGTGTAAATTGATGCACTACTTATATGTAGACTGTCAAACCTGTAGGAAGGTTGCCTCAACTAGATTGTCAGGTATCATGTTCCTGTAGGCCAAGAGAAAGACAATCATATCGTAGACACCACACAATACAATGTTTATGATGAGTAAATGTAAGCCAGTATGCAATTTGTCTTTGTCTTTTTGTCGTTAGTGAACAATGGTATTCTATCTAGGATAGCATTCTGGGTAAGAAGACAGACTAAATGGTGAATACTGCTGTGGGACAAAGCAGGAAATCAGCATGGGCTCCAGTCGGTACTCTTAAACATACACTGTCTTATCAATCCAATACACACCTTATCAGATCCATTATGGCGTCCACTGTGGAGATAGCGCCCTGGCTGTCATCTGATTTGTTCTCTCTGACTTGGTAAGTTACACCAGGCTTGATGATCGCTACCAATACAACACCTGCGATGGCAATAACTTCAGTGTCATTCATACAGGGATGGAGGAAGAAAAACAATGTTTATGAATATTTCATCCCCCCCCCGGCACAGGCTCTGGCATCAGCATAACTTCTCACTGCAGTTAATCTAACTGTCAAGTGGAAGTAACAAACTACATTTACTCTCATTACTGTAATTGAGTAGCTCTTTGTGTATTATAGTATATATTTTACTAAACTCTTTGTCTTCATAGCTTGGTGATCATCATATTAATGTCTTTTAGTTTCAAGTAGCGCGTGATGTATAAGTGAGTAAAAGTAACTTTTACTTCAGTTTGAGTAAAATTTTTGTAAAGCAACAGTATTTCTACTTGAGTAGGATATTTTGGTACTTTTTCAACCCCTGCTAACTGTTATTATGGCCTGACATTAGATAATATCCTATAGACAATATTTACTATGGCTGCACAATTATGGCAAAAATGATAATCCAAACTTTGCACAGAATCTGGATTTGTCATGTGGTTTAAAACCAAACTATCTCCAAATGACAGACAGTGGCCCACAAACTAGAACAAACAAAAACATTTTCACATTCAGACTCGGGAGAAGGATTTTCCTCCTGCCGGACCGATCGGTTCTTTTCCACTTTGCACTATGCTTTTTCCAAAGATGTCTATGCATCTTAACTTTTGTTTTGATCACATAGGTGCCCATTGAGCATTCAAAGGTGTGGATTCTCTTATCTACATCTCACTCAGTATTCCTCCAGTCCTTCCTAAAGTCTCAATAAAGAAAGTGTAGTACGTGAGACTACATGCATACAAAGATGGGAACAGGAAAATGTTGCTCACCAATTGTCACAGAAATCAAAGTCGTGGTGAGGAAATATATAGCAGCACGTAACCCCACTTGTCGGCGAGATCCTTGCTCAGAGAAGCAACACCTGCAAGGAGTAATGTCATTGACACCCAGCAAAGTAGAGGCAACAATACAAACTGTAATGCCATGCTATCATAATGCAGAGCTTTCGTTATGTTGTCTAAAGTTTGTTGCATGTGACATTTTTTCGCTCCATAGAGGATGTTGAAAATGCTACGAATTCGTCAAAAAACAATGGCAAAGGCCCGATGCTTACCTGTTGTTATGCTCGATGTAACCAGAGGAAGGATCACTATATTCAGCATGCGCATCGAGATTTCTCCCGGAAAGCCTATGTAGTATTTTTGTACGTTTGTAAGGGGGACCTGCGTCCGAAGAATCGTGCCGGTGATGATCGCTGTGGGACAATAACACAAAATGGAGGCAAATAGTTACAAAAATACAAGAATACATCATCACACAGGAATACAATGATTACCTAAATATTGGATTAGATACTAGAGGGGTGTAATGGATTACATGTAATCTGATGGGATTGCAGTCTGACTGGAAAAAATACGGTATTCCATTACAGTTATTGCAATTGCAAAAAATAGACAATTTCTTATGTGATTTATGTGTGAATAGAGATCATACACATGGTAACATCCCTCGGCAAGTAACTTAAAAGGTGGAATAATAAGATTTGCCTATATATCACCTCTTCACTACACTTTTCTGTTGGATCTCTGCTCTAATTAACTAGTTCACTCCTCTCTATTGTGAAAATGACTTGACTGTTTGTGTCAATTACAGGCCACCGTAATGCCAGAGTACTTGTGTAGGAGGAGAGAAGTTATTGAAATGGCCCTTTAAATAATGGTTAATCATAGCTGAAGAGAAAACGAGAATTCATTCATCTTCATTGCCATATGCACAGATACATGAATATAAATTCATTAAATTCACTAAATCCTAGGATATGGCAAAATTCTTGCATCTAAAACCATTTCCCAAAGCAATAACTGATAACAGACAAGAGAATTAGCACTTTTTGGAATACAGGCTAATTCCATCGTTTCCATTATTGAATATGCTAAAGTGTAATTGTTAATTGGTTACTTTTGATAGAAACATTGTTTTTCAATTAGACCCTCTATCATTTAACGTGTTTTACTGACATTTGAATGAAATAAAGAATATGTAACTTAGTTAGCTAACGTTAAGTGGACACTAGCTAACGTTAGCTAACATACATTTGCTGTGAACTTAAAACTTCCCTCCTGAAGTTTTAGAGTAGCGCTTACGGACAGTTACAGCCACAACAACAGCAATAAGGAATTTGTTTTGTAACAGTTGTTGTTTGAGAGATGTCCTATTAATCTTGAAGGTTTGGCGAACGGCTTCCATGTTGTCACTTGGCAAATTGACTGTTCGCCAACCTAGTAATTACAATTAAGCCTTAATAATGATGAAGTGGAAATCTACACACGCATTGCCCTATAGCTGATAAACTAGTTGAGGTTTGCATGAGCACTAAAAACTTGAAGAAACGTTACATTCAGACATTAATGAGAAACGTTACTGTTTGAAAAACTACTGGCTTGCTGGTTGCTAAGAGACTGGGCGCGCAACCGTTTTTGCTTCACTGCTGCTGCCGCATTCAGGTCCCATGGGAAACATCATGGTACAGACAAGTCTCCTACTTAAAATACTGTTCACCTCAGCTTTCAGGTGGTAAATACTACTTGGGAACTCAGGGTTTGGCGATTTCTCCGGTTCCATGGACGTCACCAACAAATAAATACCCGTAGTGAAGTCTTGGGATATATTCACGTCAAATAAACAAAATGAATGGTTTTCATCATGTCATTTTGTTATTGCATCTCATGATACCATGGCCACTGGTTGCTGGATTTTCAAGTGCATATGTGTTAAGTGTTAGAATATAAGTAACATGTCAAATGACATTAAAGACGGCAAGAGAAAGATTTATTTAAAGACTGCAAATCTGAAATCTGTAATCTTGATCCCAGATACCAGATTTTATTGGACTTGAATATGCGTAACCCGCAGAAATGCACAAAACACACCACAATCCACAAAGTTCCACATATTCCACTATCCACAAACAAATACTTTTTCACTTGTGTTTTGGATGATTTCTATTCCTGAATAAATGTATTGTCATTAAATAATCGTAAATTTATCCAGAAAGCTGAACCAACCAAGAAGCTCTATCCATGGTGCTGAAATGTAACTGACTAGCAATTGTGTCCCTTTGATATACTGAACATGTAAGGTCAACAAAACAACTAATCTCAGTGAAGGCTGTGTAGTATTGATCAATTCTACAATAAATATGTAATCAATCAAACTGCATCATATAGCCATCATATCAGAGGTGGACCACACTGACTGGACTGGATCTGATTTTTAATAAAAGGCCGTTGACCCCATATATTGGTCTAACCCTAGTTCAAACAATCTAATTTTGACCCCTATCAATCCATAAAATAATAACACTATAGCTTTGAAAGGCAGTAGCAGTCGCAGCAGTGCAGTGACTGCTCAGTACACCATGGAATTTAAGCCAAAAGCACAGCTGATATTTCTGGCAAACAGATCAGTTTTTGAACTTTAATTTAAACTTGAAGCCAAAAGAGTTCAGTTGATGTTTTTCTGACCAAAGGTAAAACGGTATTTGGTTCATAAACGGAAGTTTGACCATCGTTTCCAACTGACTGATGCACTAAAATCTACTAGATGGTCACCTTGCTGCTCGGTAGAGGGACAGAAGACACTGAATGATATTGAAAGATATTGAGTGACTGCTCAATATCTTTCTTTCTTTCTATTTTAATGTCATTTAAATAGTTTCTTTCTTTTTTAATGTAATTTTAAATAGTTGTGGAGTGTGTATGTATTTTTTCTGTTTTATGTGAAGCACATTGTATTTGCCTTCAGTATGAAATGTGCTATATGAATAAAGTTTGCCTTGCCTTGCCTTGAATAATCATTGTGATTAGTGTGAGACTGTAAAAGCAAATAAATCTGCTCTGCTCTTTGGTCTCAGTAGAGATCTGAGATTAATCTGGAAAGTTTTGTTGACATTTTCAAGTCTGTCAACTATCGACCCAACGCTCTGTCCAGCTGTCTTCAGTGCAATGCTGCTTAACATTCTCTACAGAAATAAAACTATACAGGCAGTACATTTTTTTTAAAAGATATTGGTGGTGATATCTTTTATTAGGGAAAAATTGAAGGGGAGTGTTGGAGAGTGCAAATAGGTGATAAGGTGTCTTCAGGGGTGGGGGGTTGGAAATGAGTGGTGGTGTGTGTTCAGAGATTTAGGGTTGGAAATGGACGTGTCCTGATTCTCGTCCTTGCCCTTCCTTTGTTCTCTGCCTCGAGCCTGATGCCCAGATTGTTGATCTTCAAGATGTTCTCTTCGTGAAGCATTTTCAGCTTCACTAGTTGTGGGCAGAGAGCCTCATTGTCCACTTTAGGGGCCTTGAGCTTAGTGGCTAGCTCTCCGTTGCTCGCGGCTTTTTCTCTGGCCTTTTCTGGGAGGTCCTGCAGTCCTTTGTGGTGGGCGTCGCCCTCTGCCTCACAGGCCTTGAGTATGGTGTGTGTTCAGAGATTTAGGGTTGGAAATGGACGTGTCCTGATTCTCGTCCTTGCCCTTCCTTGGTTCTCTGCCTCGAGCCTGATGCCCAGATTGTTGATCTTCAAGATGTTCTCTTCGTGAAGCATTTTCAGCTTCACTAGTTGTGGGCAGAGAGCCTCATTGTCCACTTGAGGGGCCTTGAGCTTAGTGGCTAGCTCTCCGTTGCTCACGGCTTTTTCTCTGGCCTTTTCTGGGAGGTCCTGCAGTCCTTTGTGGTGGGCGTCGCCCTCTGCCTCACAGGCCTTGAGTATGGTGTGTGTTCAGAGATTTAGGGTTGGAAATGGACGTGTCCTGATTCTCGTCCTTGCCCTTCCTTTGTTCTCTGCCTCGAGCCTGATGCCCAGATTGTTGATCTTCAAGATGTTCTCTTCGTGAAGCATTTTCAGCTTCACTAGTTGTGGGCAGAGAGCCTCATTGTCCACTTTAGGGGCCTTGAGCTTAGTGGCTAGCTCTCTGTTGCTCGCGGCTTTTTCTCTGGCCTTTTCTGGGAGGTCCTGCAGTCCTTTGTGGTGGGCGTCGCCCTCTGCCTCACAGGCCTTGAGTATGTTCTGCTTCTCCGCTTTGACCTCCTCCAGTTCTTTACGGAGTTCCTTGTTCTCCTCCTTACAGGCCTCGAGTTTGCTGTGCGTCTCGCTGCAGGAGGCACGCTCACTGCAGAGGGATGCTTTGAAGTTCTCCAGTTCTTTACGGAGTTCCTCTTTCTCCTCCTTGCAGGCCTCGAGTTTGCTGTGCGTCTCGCTGCAGGAGGCACGCTCACTGCAGAGGGATGCTTTGAAGTTCTCCAGTTCTTTACGGAGTTCCTCTTTCTCCTCCTTGCAGGCCTCGAGTTTGCTGTGCGTCTCGCTGCAGGAGGCACGCTCACTGCAGAGGGATGCTTTGAAGTTCTCCAGTTCATTACGGAGTTCCTCTTTTTCCTCCTTGCAGGCCTCGAGTTTGCTGTACGTCTCGCTGCCGGAGGCACGCTCACTGCAGAGGGATGCTTTGAAGTTCTCCAGTTCTTTATGGAGTTCCTCTTTCTCCTCCTTGCAGGCCTCGAGTTTGCTGTACGTCTCGCTGCAGGAGGCACGCTCACTGCAGAGGGATGCTTTGAAGTTCTCCAGTTCTTTACGGAGTTCCTCTTTCTCCTCCTTGCAGGCCTCGAGTTTGCTGTGCGTCTCGCTGCAGGAGGCACGCTCACTGCAGAGGGATGCTTTGAAGTTCTCCAGTTCTTTACGGAGTTCCTCTTTCTCCTCCTTGCAGGCCTCGAGTTTGCTGTGCGTCTCGCTGCAGGAGGCACGCTCACTGCAGAGGGATGCTTTGAAGTTCTCCAGTTCTTTATGGAGTTCCTCTTTCTCCTCCTTGCAGGTCTCGAGTTTGCTGTACGTCTCGCTGCAGGAGGCACGCTCACTGCAGAGGGATGCTTTGAAGTTCTCCAGTTCTTTACGGAGTTCCTCTTTCTCCTCCTTGCAGGCCTCGAGTTTGCTGTGCGTCTCGCTGCCGGAGGCACGCTCACTGCAGAGGGATGCTTTGAAGTTCTCCAGTTCTTTACGGAGTTCCTCTTTCGCCTCCTTGCAGGCCTCGAGTTTGCTGTACGTCTCGCTGCCGGAGGCACGCTCACTGCAGAGGGATGCTTTGAAGTTCTCCAGTTCTTTAAGGTATGCCTTGTTCTCCTCCTTGCAGGCCTTGAGTCTGCTCTGCGTCTCGCTGCCGGCGGTACGCTCCCTGTAGAGGAGTTCTATGTACGTCTCCAGTTCGTTACGGAGGTCGTTGTTCTCCTCCGTGCAGGCCTCGAGTTTCTCCTGTGTCTTGCTGCCGGAGGCACGCCCACGGTAGAGGGGTGCTTTGAAGTTCTCCAGTTCTTTACGGTATGCCTTGTTCTCCTCCTTGCAGGCCTCGAGTTTTCTCTTCATCTCGCTGCTGGAGACACGCTCACTGAAGAGGAGTGCTTTTAAGTCCTCATGTTCTTTATGGTATGCCCTGTTCTCCTCCTTGCAGGCCTCGAGTTTGCTCTTCGCCTCGCTGCTGGAGGCACGCTTTTTGCAGAGGGATGCTTTGACCACCTCCAGTTCTTTATGGAGTTTCTTATTGTCCTTCTTGCCCGTCTTATTCGCTGCCTCAAGCGCTTGGATGCTCAAGTCTTTTTCTTTGAGGTTTGCTTTGAGGGCATCCTTCTTTGCTTTACAGGTTTTGAGTTCATCCTTGTACTTCTCCGCTTCTTTACGGAAGTGCTTCAACTGATCCTTGCTGGCATCAAGCTGTATCTGCTCCGGCATTCCCAAGTCCTGCTCTTCATGCGATTCTACTAGCACATCATAATTTTCGGCCTTTTTCAGGAACTTTTTTCTTAGCCCCTCCATGTCCTGGTCTGGTCTAATAGAAACCTGTCTATAATTATAGTCTATCTGTGATAGTCTAGCACCGTTCACTAATACTCTCTCAGCTCCTCTTCAACTAAACGTCTTCTGCAGTGTCTTGTTAGAACCACACACCTCAGTTTGCTGCAACTGGCTATTTATTGCAGTTCCAACGCTTCCCCGCCCACATCGTGGCATCACTGACAAGTGACGTCACAATGGAGTCGCCCAGCCCTGTGATTGGCTGTGTTTTCGAGCGACGTTCTAACGGATTCGCCTAGCCCTGTGATTGGAATCAAGAATACAAAAACAGCAAGCAGCATTAACGCCGCGGTGTGAACAAGAAAATGAATTCATCATGCCGCCTCAAAAGTGTCCGGCTGGGTTTTCAGAAGAGAAAAGAAAGAAAGGAAAGAGAGGATGAGGAAAGGGAGACAGCGAGAGAGACAGTTTTGACCAGGAGAGGTGAGTCTACAGTCTGCTAGCTTCATTTCAGACTCTAGCTAACGTCGACATCGTGTTGTTTCAGATTAATTTTAGCTGTGAGAAGACAAAACGTCCCGGCGGATTCACTCCCAGTGTGATTGGACTTTAGTTTGCATGCTAGAGATTTTTCTCTGTGATCGCCTACATTATTTTAATAGTCTGTTCATGAGCGTTTTTTTCTTGCTCAAGTATTACCTCGGCATCTGAATCTGTTTATTTAGGCTGCTACGCTTTCATGAAAATTATCTCGGTTCACTCGTTTTAACCTGGCATTTTGCTGTGTGTGTGTGTGTGTGTGTGTGTGTGTGTGTGTGTGTGTGTGTGTGTGTGTGTGTGTGTAGTATATTAGTTTATGTGTTAAAATCCAGAAACTTGGTCTCCTCCCTGTTGTTTCAGATCTTCACTGATTCTTTGATGTTTCGGTTTTATTTTGGATTAACGTTATCTGACATTTCTGTGTTTACAGAGCGAACCGATAATCCCTTAAATTAACCTCACATTTACATTCATTCACTGCTGAATTCATGTAAAATCCCCTTAAAAATGAGTTAAGCGAGTTATTAATGGAGGAGACCCCGTCAAAACTTTTTTTTATGGCTTTTATTGTTTTTATTTTATTCTTTTTACTGTTTTAATTGCTCTAATTTTGCTCTATTTTTGTTCTTATATCGTTTTGCAACAGCCACATTTTTCCACAGAGATCAATAAAGTTTCATCTTCATACATGTGTGGCGTAGGATTTCTCTATTGAAACCCAGACTGATGAAATTGTTTTAGGCTTAAAGGGGTGAACTGTCTGTCACACTGCATGTGTTTTCACATCATGCACAGTGTGTTTGAATTGCATAGATATTTTAATAAGTTGGCATGCTTTCATTGTACAGTCTGCGATATCTGTTCATAGTTTTCAAACAGGCGGCATCTATTGAGCTTTGTTGTTACTACTACTACTACTACTACTACTACTACTACTATCACTACTATTATTACTACTACTGCTAGTACCACTACTTCTACTTTGGTTTCCTCACATGCATTGATCTCATAACATGCAATACTATCTTCTTCACTAGATGGCAGCGTGGCTTTAAACCACACACTGCAGATAAAGCCAAGAAGAAGAAGAAGGAGCTCCTCTCTGATCACTGGCTGACACGCCTACACGACTCGCTCTAATCCGACATGTCACTCCCCACGCGGTCGCGGCTCATTGGCCGAGAAGCCCCTCTGTGGATCCGGATGGACAAAACCCCCATCTGGCAGCCAGGAGCGTGATGGAGGCCGCTGGGTTTTCTGTCACCGAGTCGACTGGAGAGAAGACGAGCCAGGACTGGAGACAGGCTGGGAGGAGAGACAGGTGAGGGGGGGAGACAGGTAGACCTCTGCTGCTGACAGACAGACAGGCTGAGAGAGAGACAGACAGACAGGCTGACAGACTGACAGACAGACAGAGTTTAGCTGTTCCAGCTGACTTGAGTGTTACTGAGCTGTTTCCTCAGCTTCAGCCTTAGTTTTCAGATAGTATCTGTTATGTGTGTTTTATGTCTAAATAAGTTCAGTAAGTCAGTCTAAATAAGTTTAGTAAGTCAGTCTAAATAAGTTCAGTAAGTCAGTCTTTATTCAGACTTTTTCACCTTGTCAGCTAATTTTCCATGTCTTGATATACATATATATATTTTGAGCAATAAATGCCAAAAATGTACACAATTTTTTATCTTCTTGTGTTTTCATATCAAACGGGTCGGGGGGGGGCCGGACTCCAACCCGTGAGCCACCGGGGCGCCACATGGTGATGCTTTCTGACCCGGAGACATCGCAGGTCATTACTGCATCCTGACTTTGAAACACAGGTGACAGTTTGGCCCAAATGAAATTCCTAAATACAATGAATATCAATTTTGCAAGTGAACTTTTCAGCAAAGGCGGCTGACAATTCCTGCCGAGGCGGCCCGCTGTGGCAGACGCTGATATCGTGTCCATCAAACCTGAAATAAGTGATTTCAGACCCTGAAACCGGTCATGAAGCTAACGGGTAAAAGTCTGATCAACGGGATTTTAGATATTTATCAAAGCTCCGAGATGTAGAAATGGGCTTTCATTTGACTTGGCGTGTAGGTGATGGAGCTTCTGTGGACTTGTGGCGGAGTCGAGGTGCTGAAACTGGCATGAAAAAGATTGAAAGAAATCAGCAGGAAACAAACAGCTGCTGTCAGACTGTCAGTCCTGAAGCGTCAGAAGTGCATCAGTAGAAGAGAGTAGAAGCAGCTGGTTTCTACTGTAGCAGACACACTGAACCCAGCAGCAGGCCCAACACACGGCCTCTCTGCTGGTTTAGTGCTGTGGCGCCACCCAGTGGTGAAGAGAGGAAACTGCAGTTCATATTGTGTTCAAGTCAGATATGACTCTCTCATCCAGAGCCACTTCCAATGAATGTATCATTATAATAATAACAATAATAATAATAATAATACAATCTTTATTTTTATAGCACCATTCAGACATAAAATGCAACTCAAAGTGCTTTACATAAAATACATGGATTAAAACAATTTTAAGCCAAATCAAAATTTTCAAGCAAAGTCAAAAATACAAGCAAAAACAAGACAGAAATTAGAACAGTAATTTGCCTACTATTACATTAAAAAAGAAAGAAAGACAGATAAAAATAGGTAAAGATAATAATAAAAAAATTGAAATATTGTTTTACTGTACTCCAGTATAGGAACGAAGCAATAATAATAATAGTGACAATAATAATAATAATAATAATGATAAGAAGAAGAAGAAGAAGAAGAATTATTTTTAAAACAGAGCTGAAACATGCTGGATGGTTCAGCTGTCTAGTGAAAGGAGCCAATCAGGACTCAGTCCAGCTGATCTGAACCTGCCGGATGGATTTTTGAAAATCCCAAACTAAATGTAACAGAAGCAGCTGCATCTGACGAGTTAAAACAGACGCTGCGTTCATTAAATCATTCCTTACTTATTTCATAAGTAAGTACTTATGAAATAAGTAAGGAATGGAAATGATCCAGATTCCAACATGTTTGAATCTGCTGTTTGTATATTTCTCAACAGAGAACCTCACTGTAAAAACCCTCCATCTTTCAGCCTGAAACCAAGAGAAACATTCTGCAGTGAGGAGAGATAACTCCACTTGTCTCCAATGCAGCTTCACTTGTTTCAGGAGTTTTCTAGAAATGAGTGTCAGTCTGTTGAAACCAGTCAGAATAAGGCAGATCACTGCACTGCTGTCAAGAAGATGACTCTTGATTCTACTAAATTCTTCAAACAAGTTGATTTGCATCGGAAACAAGAGAAAATATCTAACAACACTGGCAGATTTTTTTCACTTATTTTAAGAAAATTCCGATTTTAGGACTCAATAACGTTCTCAAAGACTCAATAAATAACGTTTTTTGCAGTGTAAAAGTTTCCTTCCAGAACAAAAGTGGCAGCTGATCTGGTAAAGTGTCTGCTGTCATCAAAGGAAAACTCACTTTTGAATATTTTTTGAAGGGAGCAGCTGTCCTGAGTTGTTTTGTCACTAAGCAACCGTCTTTTCCCAGGAGGATGTCTGGGTGTTATGGGGAGTGAAACCTTTAACTCCCGTGCCTGTGCTTTATATAGAAACTTATTTGGGTGAAGACATTATTTTATCTGAAATGTCTTCTGATCCAGCGACGGACGAACAGAAGACTGATCTGGATTCAGTCGTTAAAGGTTTAGTGTCCTCCTGTCTGTAAGCTCAGCAGTGGAAGCAGCTGCGGTTCCCTGTGGTTCAGTAACACTGCTCTACTGCCACCTGCTGGACTGACCGACCCAGACCCACTGACCACCTGTGGAACCGTGACCTTTGACCCTGTCTGACCTGCAGGTTTGCTCTGACCAAGCTGGACACCCTGGCCGTGCCGGAGGAGATGAAAGTGGCCGTGGCTTACTCTCTGAACGGGAAGAAGATTCCTTATTTTCCAGGTGAAATTCAAGGCAAAGTTAGTTTCTTGTGATGTGATGAAGTGAAGTCTGTCTCCTCTGGATCAGACAGTCACAGTCACATGAACACTGGTGCTGAATCAGCTGATCCTGAATCAGCTGATCTGACGCTGCAGGACTCATCAGCTGGATGTTTTGTCTGATCAGGAAACAGCAACACTAATAAACCAGACTGCTGTTTCTAACATGAGAACGGATTCAACTGAATTATTTGATACGGCATGGAAACTATGAGAAAATATAAAACTGATGAAAATATAAAACTAATGAAAATACTCCTGATGACGTGGCGTAGGGTTTTTCCTTCATCAGCAGTATTTTCATCTGCTCTGGTTTTCTTTCAAACTAGAGCTGAAAGATATTGTCAAACAATCTAATTGTGATTATTTGACAGAATATTGTTTTTCTGGTCATAAATCTTTTAGAACTTTAAAATTGTTTGCAGAAAAGTGATTTAGTTAAAAACTAGATGTGAGTGAGCAGATTCACTGAGTTTGAGTCTGATGAAGGTTTTCATTCTAAAACTCCTTGTTCACAAATCCAGTTTGGACCAAACTCTCTCTGAAGAAACTAACTGAGACTCGTGAGATTTGGAAATTGCAGAAGTTAATTGTTCAGCTCTAATCGGCTTGGTGACTGAGTTGAGTTCATGAATGGATTGAAAGGTTGAAAGTGATGAGATTTGTTCCAGCAGACGACTGAATTTAAATTCTGTTTTCTGAATTTGTATGGAATGATTGAATTTATTGAAGTTGAAACTAATTATAGAAATCAAACTCATGATGCTCTTGCCAAGTTTTTATCCTATTAAAACCATATTGCTTTGAAAAGTCCTAGATATTTAGTTTTCTTTAAGATATTAAATTGATACTGGACTCTTGATTTGTTCTGACTTGACTTGCTGTTCTACATTTAGACTTGAGACTTGACATTAATGACTTGGACTTGACTTGGTAATCTACATTTAGACTTGGGACTTGACTTGAGTCTTGTGCCTCAAGACTTGAGCAAAGTTGACTTGGTCACACCTCTGCTTGTTGCAAAAAAATAAGTGTCAAATACAGTGTCATCAGTCTTAGCAGGAGAATAATCAACTTCAACATTAATCTGCTGATACAGAGCAGCTGATGGCCTGTGAGTTTTACCACATTCACTTCAAGTCTGATTCACTGTAAACACCAAGCAGCCAAATCTTCAGCTGATGTTGAAGTCAAACTGAAGCAGCAGCAGCAGTTCCTCTAACGTCCAGAAAGACTCCAAACCTCCAACTCCATTAAGTCAACGGACCACAACCAACTTCTGATAAAAATACACTGCAAAAACTTAACTTATTTTCTCTTGTCTTGACTTATCAAGTTTATTTTAGGATTATTTTTTTTCCCGGAGAATGTAACTTGTTTCAGGACATTTTGTTGGTAAAAGTGAAATTGTCCTGGAGAAAGTTTCTTGTTTCCAGATTTTCTTCATTGTTTTATGATGATTTCTTGAAAGAAGTCATATTGGCATGAATTAAGTGAAATTTACTGAAACCAGCAGATTATCTGCCAGTGCAGTGAGAGAATTTGACTAAAAATATCTGATAGCTGATAGGCCTCCTCACCCAGTGTCCCATTAACTTTTCAGCTCACCTGCCAAGGGCTGGTAAACTAAAATTTTGTCCCTCGATAGTAGAGGAAAAAATAAGTGCCAAACAATATTGGAGTTTGAGCAAGCATTTGAAAAGACTATCCCCTACATACATACAATCAGGTCTATCATTGGGCCAGAGCACACCGGAACGGTTCCAGATGTGAGTTTGACGACGGATCGGCCTGATCCCCATGTCCCTACCATTTTCCCGCTACTAGTTCGGTTCGTTTTTCCTTAAAAACGGAAAACTCCACCCAGCCGGGAATCCGGGACACATCAAACAAATGCACAATTATATGACAAACGCAGACATAATCTGATCGGCAGAGCTGGCAAACATATTGTGAAATATGTGTGTATTGTGAAAATGGCGAGAATGGAAAAAAACTAGACACTCGGTCGTATTTTCATCCCAATGTGAGTCATAAGACCATATTTTCATGTGAATTTAACTTGTCATTGTCATTTCCTTGGTAATTTTCTGAACTGAGTAGCTAAAACAGCATGTTTGTAATTGAACTGACTAGTCTGAAGTTTGCTTGCTAGCTAGCATGGCAAGCAGAGTGAAAAAAAAGATCTATCTGTGTAACATTAGCTAATATGTTGCAGTGGTTTATCATTTTATAAGCTGTATTCCTGGTTTTCCTTAAAGGATAAATTTGGCGATTTTGGAACTAACGTTATATATAATTTGTCTCTTACATACTTGGACCAGCAGAGAAGACTCCAGAGTCAGCTGTCGGTTGAAACGGTGAGCTCCATTGCCAGACCTCTAGCTGCTAACAATGAGTCCAAATAGGGTATGTCTAAATATCTCCATTATACTGATGATGTTGATATTGATGATAGTGATGTGGTAGCAGTGGCATCATGCCCATAGACACTGGGGGTGCACGTGCACCCTCAAACCTGCAGGGAATTTTTTTTGGTGGACCTTCTGAAAATACTTTGGCTACAAATGAATTACAACATTACAAATTAATTCATGTTTTTTACCACTGAATATGCCCTATCAAAAATATAATGAAATATTGGCAGGGTATGTGAATCCTTTTCCCCATTTAGGAAAATGTATCAGAATAAGCTGCTACCTGTATAAATGTGGCAAGGACTATGGTCTATGACTCGTCTATGCTTCCTCTCTCTCTCTCTCTCTCTCTCTCTCTCTCTCTCTCTCTCTCTCTCTCTCTCTCTCTCTCTCTCTCTCTCTCTCTCTCGTTTGCATGACGCACCCTGTGTGGTCAACCAGAATCTCAAACGTGTGTACGCATTTCAAAACTGGGCGTCTAGTATCTAAGATTTAGTTTCAAGCTTTGAGATTATGTCCTTGATATCTCGCTATACTGCTGCACAGCCACACATATCTTCAGTAATTCCAGTGTGACTGAGACTTCTCTTCAATGTGTGGTTGTACCCCCCCAACCCCCAAAACAGTGTTGTGCATTGGCCGGGAATCGAACCCGGGCCTCCCGCGTGGCAGGCGAGAATTCTACCACTGAACCACCAATGCATGGAGCTAGTAGAGATCTACTGCGAAATATCAAAGGTACCAGACACAAAAGACAAGCCACCATGCATTAGTCCATGCATGTGGCGATCTGCATTAGTGGGCGGTTTTCGGCCTCTCATTGCCGGGGGAGGGCTGGAGTTATGTGCTCCAGGCTGGGGGTGGAGGAGGGGCGCCGAGCCTCTTCCTACACCCAGAGTGCCTTTCTGTTTACAAGGAACCGCGTGTGGGAGGACAGGGAGGAAATCGAAGAGACCATACTTGCCAACCTTGAGAGTCCAGAAATAGGGTTTCAATACCAAAGCAGAGGGTGTGGGAGTCGTCCTCAACCACATTTTAAGATTCAGACAACCTATTCCCAGCATTCTGGTAACTTTTTATGTAGGCTATAGCATAACAAGGAAAAATATACTACAAAAATGTATTCAAATCTTTCAATACCTTGAAGAAATCCTTCCATGATGACTGAAACATGCAGGCATTTTTCTTTTTCTTCCAACTCTCCTTTTCTTGTTTGCGCTATAAGCAGTGGTGGAAAGTAACTAAGTACATTTACTCAAGTACTGTACTTAAGTACAATTTTGAGATACTTGTACTTTACTTGAGTATTTCCATTTGATGCTACTTTATACTTCCACTCCACTACATTTCAGAGGGAAATATTGTACTTTCTTCTCCACTACATTTATTTGACAGCTTTAGTTACTTTTCAGATGGAGATTTGACACAATGGATAATATAACAAGCTTTTAAAATACAACACATTGTTAAAGATGAAACCAGTGGTTTCCAACCTTTTTGGCTTTTGACGTCTTACAAAAAGCAGTGTGTAGTCGGGTCACATTTCAGATGTCTATGAGTTGTTAACAGCTCCACCAAATAGTGATTTTTCCCTCTAAACCTCACATGGTTTCATTTCAATAAATGTTCAAATGATCCAATATTTCAGCAAAAATCAAAGATTAGAGAAAAAATCCAAAAACTGAAAACAGGTTTGTGTATCAGAACTTTGTTTTTTCTTCTTTCCTCTCCCATTAATCATCTCACGACCCCTCAGATTTATCTGGTGACCCTTTGGAGGGGCCCGACCCCTAGGTTGGGAACCACTGGACTAAACTAGCTAACTGTATATAAAGTAGTTCAAACTAGCTCCACCTCCAGCAGCTACAACAGTAACATGCTGCTTACACACTGATGCTTCAGTATTAATAATCTAATGATGTCATATATAATTAAATATCAGTCAGAGGGACCAAACCACTACTTTTACTTTAATACTTTAACTACATTTTGCTGCTAATACTTATGTACTTTTACTTCAGTAGGATTTTTCATGCAGGACTTTTACTTGTAATGGAGTATTTTTACATTGCTGTATTGGTACTTTTACTTAAGTAAAGGATCAGAGTACTTCTTCCACCACTGGCTATAAGTGCTTTTGGCTCTGAGTCAGTAAAAGGATTTTGCTTCAACCACCACTGAACCACATTTTTGGTGTAATGCATTTTGCTGGGTGTTCAGAAAATATCCATCTAATGAGTAATTTAGTTCCTGTTTCATATTCAGCCTTCAAATCAGATTTTTCGTAAACCAAGAGAACAATTCTCCCAGTGAGGTGGGATAACTCCACTTGTTTCCAGTGCAGCTTCACTTGTTTCAGGAATTTTCTAGAAATGAGTGTCAATGTCTTGAAAAAAGTCAGAAGGCAGATCATAAGTGAAATCATCTAACCCCACTGGAAGATTTTTTTCACTTATTTTAAGAAAATTATGATTTTAGGACTCAATAAAAGACTAAATGACTTGTTAAGATGGATATGTTTTGCAGTGTAGGGTTTAGATTTTTGGTGTTGCTATTTATACCAAATATAGCAAATGAGCCGATTTTCAAATTTGATCAAAATACAGGAGAAAGTCGGGAGAAATGGACACCGGGAGCGGCATGAAAATCGGGAGGCTTGTCAAGTTAGGAGGGAAGTGTGAAATGTAACTGAACAGCGTGAGTGGAATGGAAGCATAAACTTGAACTACTAGTGATGTAAGGTGTTTGATGATGAAAAGGATCCAGGATTACCCCACTCTCCCATATTACCTAGTGCTGCCAAAGCAGACCAGCAGAATACATAGGTGTGTGATATTTGGCTTGAATATAACGGCTTCAAATCGCTTGTCTGAACCTTCTGCCGTTATCTTATTTTTAGAGATGAATCGAAGAACATGGAAACAGCAGGCGGTCCATACGGCTCCCTCCCACATACAAATAGAGAATAAGATGTACAGTAGGAATCAAAGAGATACACAGGAATATTACACATAGAACCAAAGGCTATCAAGACCTGAGTGGACCTGCTGAGTAGGCTGTTTCAACCCTGAAGGGTCAGCTGTCACATTAGTCTCTGACTGTTGGTACAATACAATATCTGAACTAGAGCAGGATCAACTGTCCTATTCGTCCTTGTTGATGGGAGGTGATTCTGGATGTACATGGCATGAATAAATCTTTTTCTTTTTTTAAAATATATTTTTATTGTTTTTGAAGGAAAATATAAACATAACAAGAAACAGCTATACAAGAGTTGATGGTTTCGCATAGGACATTGCAGATATTTTACTGAAACAAGACACATAGGGCAGCATGAATAAATCTTTGTAGATGGAATCTCAACAACCAGACATCTCCAAAAATGCATTGGTTTTCCCATATTGTCTACAACAAACGGTAGTGCTCTGTGTTTGTATTTCCATCAAAGCTTGGTCCAAATCTGCTGTCTCTCTGATATAATTTGACTTGGAACCAAAAAACTGCCAAACAGCAACAGTAGTCCTCTTTTTCATTCCCCTCTGCCAGCTTCCCCTCTGAGTGGCTGTTTCAAAGCTAGTTGACACTTGCCTGAGGAGATAAAACATGATGCGATTTTTTAAATGGAAGACAGAATCTAAATGCTGTAACGGTATTTAATATGACACCTCAGACATTTTCAAAGAGAGACCCCAAATCCAAATCTCTGGTGAAGCCTGACATCTAGTGGCAAATAGTAGGGTACTGAACTGACCATCTGCTATTGGCTGATCTCTGGTGTCAAGTGATGTCACTGCCTCTTGTACTGTATAGAAGGTGACATAACCTGGCACCAAGACCAGCCAATAGCAAATGGTCAGTTCAGTACCCTACTTTTCACCATTGGATGTCAGGCTTCACCACAGATTTGGGTTTGGGGTCTCTCTTTGAAAATGCTTGAGGTGTCATATTAAATACATCATTTGGGTTTGGGGTTTAGTTACTTTTTAAATACCCTGGTACATGATAATAACTGGGACATCGCCCAACTCTGCCATTCAATATTATAATATTACCTCTACCATGTTTTCCACCTGAACACTTTCTACTGATGCAATGTGGCACATTCAGTGTCGCCCTTACCGCATTTTTCCCAGTGCCATCCTCTGGAGGAGCACATTTGAATATCAAGCTGAAAGTCTACTGAACAATGCCTCGGCCCGTGACAGCGTCAAGCCTGTACCCGTGCAGGCGCAGAGACACCGGCAACAAAACAAGCAGACAGAGACAAATACATCGATTTCAGAGAGAAACAGATGGCCTGGCAGCCAGACAAGCCGTAGGTACAGACCCAGCAAAAAAAAAAAAAAAGAGACAACCGCACAACTACAGACAGACAGAAAGAAACTTACATCACAATCTGAATGTATACTGAACGAACACCCACCCACTGTCAGCACATTACTGCTCTGTATTCAGCTGAATGCGCTTTATGGTACTGTGAAATATTATGTAAAATGCTATGGGATATTGAAGTGTAGGTTTGTCTTTTTTCTTTTCTTGCGATGTTGCTGCTATTTAGGCAAGTTTTAGGCAAGATGATGTAACACACACACATATTATGCCTCGTTTTTGACACTCATTCACATATTCACCCAAGACATTGTTGTCACCACTATAGACCAGTGATTCTCAACCTTTTTCATATGAAGGACCCCTAATTTAGTCCACATTAGAGCCACAGACCCCCATTTGATGAGATTTTGTCTCTCGGATCCGAATCTGAGAATATTTTTATTGTTTGATATGATTTTGTCAGAATTCCATGACTATCTATATTGTAGGTGGAGAGAAAACAGTGAAGCTATGATCAAAACAGTCATTCTTCTACATTCTCTAACTGTCTTAACTTCTTGGAAATGAAATAATGCTGAAGTTTAACAATTCATCAATTTGCTGGGGACCCCCTGGAACCCCCTCAAGGACCCCTGGTGGTCCCCGGACCCCACGTTGAGAACCACTGCTATAGACTACTAGATGTCATCAACATTGTAGTAGATTTATGATCTGGCCTCAAACTCAGAGAAGTTAATCTAAGTAGCCGCATGTTAGACATCACTGACCAAGAGTGGCACAAAATTTGACCAAAAAACACAGAGTAAAGGAAATTTGGTGGTATTTCAAAAACTGGAAGCATGGATGACTGAACTGTGGAAGAACTCTGGGTGTCTTGTCACATCTTGTCAGTCTCCACTGTTGTCCCTTAAGGCCCAATTAGTTAGAAACAAACACCACCAGACCCTCATGGAGCTCTTCGTACTTTTCTTGATTCCTGCACTTGATCTCCACCAAATCTGTATTCCCTTTCTCCTTCGTTTTGTTTTTCTCCCGTTCGATCTTTGAAAACAAAGGACCGGAACTTTTGTCCTACACATGTGAAGCACAACAGCCTCCAAACTTAAATAACCTCCTGACGTTTATTCTGCTGAAGGTGCAGACAGAGAACAGCAGGTGGTGCCAGAGTCTCACTCTCTGTTGAAGGCTTTCCAAGAGCTGCAGTGTTAAATGTCTCTTACTAAAGTCCAAGAAGAAGAAAAGTGGTCTCTCAGGCGAGACAAGAACACCACATACACATCAGCAATACAATTTGGCCATAATCTAACTTGAGTTATAAGCAAATGCCGCACATGTCCGCTACAAACCACAAAATACCCAAGAGATCAGAAAAAACATCCACCCCTAGTCCACCAACAACCTTCCATTACATACTGTGAATTAACCAGTCAAGACAGAGAAGCTTCTGCCTGTCTGATTCATTTAAAAAACAGTCAAGCCACACAGAGAGTTTAAAGACAGACAGGGAGAGTGAGAGACTGACTGATGCCAGCTACAATACATGCAGCACTACTTGGCCTATGAGGTGTGGAAGTAACAGAATAGATATGATGGAAATGCGAGTTGAAAAGAAAAGTGATCAATATCATCAGGCATTAAAAATTGAGTGATAAATTGCCATGTGATTTGATAGTTCCAAAGACAATCTCATTAAAATAGTGGTGATCTGATGGAAACAGCCATGTTTTATCATTTATCTTCAGGTTTTATCATTTCACATTTACCATTCAGACTGCAAAATTGGCATTTATCATTTAAGATGAGCTGCCTCTAGACTAAAGAAGGGTGTGATTAGCAAAAAGTGATAAGATTCGGAGGGGATGAATGTGAACTGAAGCACTGTGATGAAACTGTGAAAAAGAGATGATTGGTGATTTCAGATTTTCCCTTCCTTTTCATCATTCCCCCGCAACGAAATTAGCCTTTTATCATTTAAAGCGTGCAGCCTCAAGATTGTTAGCTGTTTGTTGTATTTTTTTTATTTTTTATTTGAATTTTATTTGATAGGGACGATGTGCTGCACAGAGAGTTTATGGCTTTTGCTAATTTCCAACTCTTGTCCCTAGTTGGGCTTTTACATGTACAGTGTAATTAAAATATACAGCTTTCAGTATCATAAAACCACAATACACTACAGATATGGAAATACAATGAAATACACATACCACAATACACCAATACACATACACCATACACCAATAGTGAGCCCCTTTATCTTCTCTGCCCAGATAGTTAAATGTCAATCAAAATCCACACCCACTGACGAACCTCTCAAATTTTCTGCTCTCAGACCTGTTGATAACAACCTGGTGATGGACGTTGGCTACCATGGCAACCAGCCTGTTTCAATCAGCGGGCGTGGTTTTCAATTGACCTTTAGCTAATCTGTTGTAAGGGCACCTTGCTGGTTTGAGTATTATTTGAGAGGAGGTGAAGCAGAGAGCTCCCACTCAGCCCCTATTTCTGGGTTCCAGAAAGCACAGCAAAAAATAAATTGCAGACTAGAGTCTGGGCTCAATTCTCATATATTGGCATTAATGGAAACGCTGAGATATGGCCTACTGTTGCACAAATCTTGCATTATAAACATCTTAAGTTTGTTTGGACAACACAGAACACAGAAACTGACAGTATTGGTAAGAACCAGAGCTAAAATGTATGCTTATGAGGTGTTTGTGAGAAAAACAACTTCGGTTCAGGTCTGTACCAGCTTGGTCACTATGGTAACATCGTTATGCATGGCAATGGTTGCCAACTCTGTGAGGCTAATCAGGAGGAGGAGAGGCATTTGGTATTATTGCAAGTTAAACCTGTCCTATGTCATGAAGCAAGTTTAACATAGTCAGAGTGTCTTTGCAATTGCCGGCTTCACAAAACCAAACAATGTCAATCCTGGATAACTGGTCTCATGACCAGTCGCTCTGTCAACCCAGGATTTACCTATCCAGCTATGAGCACGTACAGATGAAAGGGGCGAGGTTTGTAACAAATAGCCAATCACATTCAACATGGACAGATCTAGGGCAGCCGACTTAAGATAAGATGAAACTTTATTGACCTGTGGGGAAATTAGGTGGTTGCAGCAGCAAAAGTAATATGATTCAGCGGGGTAAAGGAAATTTAATATAATCAAACAAATAGAATATAAAAAAACAATAAAAATAGTAGGAAAAAATAAAAAAACAAAAGCAATAAAGTAGACCATTAACAATTGTGGGGTTATGTAAACATATGCTGCTGGCAAGTTTTTTTGTATGAATATGGGTGCAATCTATTGCACCAATCACAAAGGAATCCTACTAATACTAGCATTATTTAATAGCCAGAGTGGGCAAATGGCCTGGAAACGCTACAAACATAGCAGGAACTGGTACAGAGGAGCTGGCCCAGGTAAACCCTCCACTGGTCGGTGTACATTGTTCTGAAGGGCCAGCTCCTCTGCAGGCCCCCCACCAGTCTGCCTCTTCTCTGCCTTTCTCTTATTATCTGTATATAGTGAATACAGCTGTGAAAGATAGGCATGAACTAAGTGCTTCTTGACAACTGGTTCAAAGAATTTCAGCTTACCAGTTAGAGTATTTTTGTGTTTCATTTTGACCTTTGCCCACGGTCTCTTTGAACCAGTGCCACCGGCTCTGAGAGTGAAACTCAAAGGAAATCACAGGCTGTGGAAACTTTACAGGGAAGAAAAATCATATCCTGCCATTTTGAAGAATTTCCACTTGATACCAATATTGGTAACTACAATGATGTATTATGGGCTATAGATGCAATTGTAAGTAGCCTACAATGATGAGCTCTTACTCAGCTGTAGTGTTCACATGGGATGTTTGAAATCCGTCAAATTAATGGACAATTATGCGTTGAAACCAGACTGTATTGTGGGCATGTGTCGAAGCACAGTGGTTCTCAGCCTGTGGGTTGGAATGCCCCAGAGGGTTGTGAGATCATTTTGTGGGGTCCGAAGATGATTTATGGAGTAGGAAAAATGTATATTTCTATTGTACAAATGTATTACCATGTCTAGTTCTCATTATTGTATGATTTTTGCTTTTTTTTTGGTGAAACACTTAATAGTTTTCAGCCTCCATGCCTCCTCTGATAATTAATCAAATGAAACAAACTGAAAAGGGAAAATCATTCTGTGGTTGAACTGTTGAATTGTTTGGTTGAATGACTCTGCACATGCAGGGGTCACAAGCCAGAAAGGTTGAGAACCACTGTATTAGTGGATGACGTTTACTTGTGCTCCGTCAAAGGTTCAAGTAGTTTCAACTTTTTTGATGGAGTGGGTTGCGATATTTTCAATCCCTGTCATCCATCAATGCATAGGTCTTGTTGAAATACAGTAAAAGTAAGGCCAATATTTGGCCATACTCTTGGTGCCGCCCCAGCCAACCGCATGATTGTTGATTATGGTTTCGAGACTCTACTCATGTTCCCATTATCTCAAAACAGGAGTGCACAGTTATCCAAGATGACCCACATCCAAAGAGTAAAGGGCAGCTCCTGGCCAAACCGCAAAATCTATTCCTAGAAGCTTGCCCCACTAGTGGCAAGCTTAACATCTCTGCAAAAGTAAGTTGGGAATTTCACATCTTAATCATTTTTGGTATACCCATAGTCTGGACTCTAACCATATAAATGCACAAATACAAATTTGAATCTATTGCATATTCTTTGTGTAATATTGAGAATTGTGCATAGATGTGCAGACTTTAGAGCCATTTTATTGTATTCCTAGGAGATATTTGATATGAATAATATTGCCTTAAATCTCTTTTTTCCACCCAAACTCAACATCACTCACTCACTCATTCACACAGACACACACACACACACCAGTACATACACACATCTGCATTTAAAAATAAATGACTCTAAAATCTCTAAAACTCTAAAAACTTTAAAGCAATGCATATCAAGAATGAATCTTCAGTTCAGTAATTGGAGAAACATCAGTGCATTTAATAAAGTGTAGTTAGGTATTCATATTTAACTTTTCTATTCGGTAACAGCAAAAATAACTCAATCATTGTTATCTTGGTGACATCTACTTTTCTCTTGCCTTTATTGGCCCTTGATGCATTGAGACTCTTCAACTGGCATAGCTGTTCTGACATAAGTTAAAGGATATATGGTCGCATTTATGAATTGAGCATTCACTGTATAATTGGCAATAGAAACATCAACAGTAATCAGTATATGATGTGCTATATGAGATCCTCCATCTATTCACTGGCTTTGTGTTGCCCTCCATCACTTTGGACGGAATGCTTTAAAACAGTAGTACAGTTGCCTTGTTACCACAGTGATGACAGAGCCGTTGCCTCAGTCCTGGTCCTGGGTAGTGACCCCTCTCATCCATAGCATACTGCCTCTGGCACACTCTGTCTCCTCCGGCTGTGTGCGGCATGCTGTTGGACAGGCCATTGTGTACTGTACTTGCTGGGTGGAGGACTTAATCTAATGCCTACAAATGGCTGTTTTGGAGATATTTCGACATACTCCATTTGGACTCATTGTTAGAAGCAAGAGGCAATGGAGTTCATCATTTCAACCGACAGCTGACTCTGTAGTCAGTACTCTCTGCAGATCCAAGAACTACAGGTATGTAAGAGGCAAATTATATATAGGCCCTTTTATCCGCTGCCCACTCACCACTTCTCTGCTGAAGGTGAGGAGATCCACTGTCTCAGCCCCAGAGGGACTTCTGCTAGAGAAGCCATGCACTCTGCATTGCTGCATCTGGCATCAACCTGAAGGATGGTGCCCACCTCATCTTGTTCCTTACTCACCCTCCTCCTATCTGTCTGTTTTTCATGCTGTATGTGTGTGTGTGTGTGTTAGGGGTTCAGACAGGAAAAAGTATAAAACAAGAGGCACTTGAGCTTCCTATAGATTAAAAAAGGTGTTTTCTCTTAATTTACAGTTTTCCTAAAACTCAACTGTGAGACAAGGGTGTCAAGGTTCAAGAAAGCTAATGATTTTTCTCTTATGAAGCAAAGGGAAGGTGATATTGTTGGAAAGAGTACTGAACATTTTGCTCAATTAAAAATGCCAGCCTACTGCTGGCCTAGGTAAAAGTGAGAATGTACTTTTCTAGAAAGTAAAAATAAATTAGTACCTCATTAAAAGTTGAAGAACTTGATAAACCTGTTAGAGTTATATCTTAATATGACCATCAAGGGGTTAAGTGTTATGTTAAATGGATTGGAGCCTATTTATTCCAAAGGGTTGGAAGTAAGACTCTTTTCTCTCTGTTCCCATTTGACCACGTCTCGTCTCAGCTTTGCCATTCCAGGATGACATCCACTTGTCCTAAAGCAGAGAAACATACATGGGCATTGTGGGCCTCATGTGAAACACAGACGCACTGTAAGTAACTGATTAGTTCCACATTTCTTGTTCTGTGTTGTTTGGACTGCATCATCACCCGAGGGTCTCAATGGAGCTTCCTTGTTTCACTCTCATGTTCTTTCCATTTCCCCCGCCTCTCTCTCCTCAGTTCCACAGTTGCAGAAAAAGGAGGCCACCCTGCCCAAAGTGAGCCAAACCTGGCTTGGGAGTCCCAGACGCCTCCAGACCTCACCTGCCCTCTTGGTCCCCAGTGTAGACTACCAGACATCCAGCAACTCCAACAACTACCTCTTACAGGCCGTCCTGGGAGTGTTGAGCGTCAGACAATTTGTTAGGCGCCTGAAATTGGACACAAACGAAAGCGTGACAGTCTTAAAAAAGAAAGAGACCTACATCCATGAGCCCGAAACGGAGGTGGGCCACTTAAATGTTCTTGATTTGCTTGCAAAGCTTTGTGTCGCACCTGTTCAATCAGTCAGGTTTTACCTGGCCCACTGATAAAGGCGATATTCCCAGATGTCTGTGCTGAAAAAAGCTAAGCCATTTAGACCTGGACAAGTGCAGCATTGTCAAAATGGTATGACTGCTTCAAGTTGAGAGGACGCACTCGTCTGGTTTTCAAAATGTTGTACATCAGCCTGTGGCATTTCATGAAGCAGAGGCAGTTTAGCCCTCTGCCTCTAAAGGACATCAGGCCCATCACTCAACAGGTACACATAGACGATGTGGTTTTCACAACTGTATCGCAGACCAGTTGAAGCAATGGAAGCAAATATGCCTGAAGCCAAATATGCCCTTGATGGATGAAAAAATATGGAAATGGACCCCCACTGTTATAGGAGAAACAGCAAAATACAAAGCTTCATCATAAATTCTCCATTCTTCTATTGTACTAGCAGCTGGCCACGACATTCAACACCTCAAAGATCTAAAACCAGACAGTATCATGCTGATGGACCATGTGTGACAGCCCTTCAGGGTGAAGCTAATTGACTTTGTCTTGGCCATCCGCGGCATCCTACTGTTCAGCCCTTTTACCGGAGGCGAGTTCTCTACAGCCTTGGATCGCTGCTCTACCAGTGTCTGTTTGCATTTTCACACTTTTATGGTAATTAAGTAGCTGAGGATGTCCATACACGCAAGGACGAATGTTTAAATCTGATGTTACAGCAGCTTAACAGATGATGTGCGTTCCTATTTGTCAGGGATTGCTGCCATGTCCCATGTTGTATTCTTGTTCCTCTAATTTTTGTCATGGTGTTGATTCCTGAAATAAATAATGAAAATTTTGTGTCTTATAAATTAGAATAATTATACATTGTGACATGTAAAAGCAAGGGTTTTTGTTTGTATGCATGTTTTCAATACAAGAGTATTTTTTCATATAATTATATTATATATACTTCAGAGGAAATGGAATTGAGTGCACAAACACAGCACACTGGTCTGTGACAATATGCCCTGACGTGGGTTGTCAAGTGGTATTTCAAGTGTCAAGCAGTATAATTAATAACTTTTGCTTCCAGTAAATTATTCAAAATGTAAAAATGGCATTTTTAGAGAAGACCTTAATCTAGAAAACAATATATTGTATCTCAGTAGGAAGGCACTGCTGGGAAATACACCAATGACTAAAAAGTGTGACAACATGCCCCGGTTTCCCCTACTCTTCCTAAAAGACCACCAGAGTGGTTCTCAACGTGGGGTCCGGGGACCACGAGGGGTCCTTGAGGGGGTTCCAGGGGGTCCCCAGCAAATTGATGAATTGTTAAACTTCACCATTATTTCATTTACAAGAAGTTAACACAATTGGAGAATGTAGAAGAATGACTGTTTTGATCATAGTTTCTCTGTTATCTCTCTACCTACAATACAGACAGTCATGGAATTCTGGACAAAATCATATCTAGCAATATAAGATATTGTCAGATTTGGGTCCGAGAGACAAAATCTCATCAAATGGGGGTCTGTGGCTCTAATGTGGACTAAATTAGGGGTCCTTGATATGAATAAGGTTGAGAATCACTGAACCAGGGGACCAGCTTCTGAATGCTGGGACGAAAACAGACTCCTTTCCAGGAGAAACTCTGGAGGCTCAAGGTACTTCAACACCTAAACAAATAACATCTTCTCATATAAAAGTGCCTTTTGAATATAACACAGTAAATGAATGAAAGTGACCAAGAGGTGTCTCAGGTATGTTCTAAGTTATTTTAGACACCAGAGAAGTAAACAGCGGATACAGGTATCCAGTCCAGAGATACCAGACCCCACACATTCATTTCTCTGGATGTCCTGAAAGATGTAGATGTAAAATTCAAGACTATATTAGTGAAATTCCTTTTCCATAATCCGGGAAGTTGATTTGTCCGGTGTGCTGTTGGACTTGGCTCGTTCTTTCGGAATCCAGTCCGCCTGACTGTGGAGGACAGGGCAGAGGTGGAGGACAGGCACGAGTTTGGGAGTTTGATGAAGCAAATGCTCCAAATGGATGGTGGCAAGAGGATTACGCTTGGCCAAGTCCTCGCCTATCCATTTATCACCATGAGCCACCTCAGTGACAGCTGCCAGGACTGCTCCCAGTGAGTGTGTGTGTGTGTGTGTGTGTGTGTGTACTATGTTAGCGCCAGTGCACAAGTTACTGCTTCGTATAAGTTAGCTGATAAGGGAAGGTACTGTCGGTAAATGATTTTGACTGATACATGGCTGATTGGTTGATTAATTGTTTGATTAGTTGATTGATTGATTGATTGAGGGAGGGGTCCTGTCCACCTTCATAAGCCCACAGCCAATCACCATCTTGACTTCTCCCAGCCCAGTTCCACTCTCCAGAAAGAAGAGAAGAGGTGAAGCTGCAAGGGGAGGAAGATGGCAAAGTTAGACTGTTATGAGAGCAGAGTCAGCTAGTATGTGTCCTTTTGATTCTCAGGAACTCAAAGGGAATTTTTCATGAGTTTTCTTAAATGTAACTAAACGGGACTAAAATCTTTGAAGGATCCATATGTAAACAGTACAGTGTCTTTGCGCAGCAGTTTTTGGGCAAGCAAGCCCGCTTTCAGCCAGGCAAGCATCCAGAATGATGCAGATAAGTAGACCTCTTTCCTCCAAGTATGGCCCTTTTAAATGTACTGTCATTGGACCACTCATCACTGAGTGTGTGTGTGTGTGTGTGTGTGTGTGTGTGTGTGTTTAGGGGACCTGACATCAGCTGTGCTGTAACAGAGACTGTGAGTTGTGGCACCAGCAGTACTGCAGGCCAGACTTTCTCAGGGAGGAGAGTGGAGGCAGAGGCTGACGAGAGCAGTGACAGCTCAGTGTTGATGAAAGCTGGTGTTGGCAAACTATTATTAATGCAACTGGAGTAGATGTACTGTGGGCCTGGAGAGGGAGAGATACAGCCAATATCCCATCTAAACAGGGGCTGTGACACTCAACGACATAATCATTAAATGTAAGAAATGTGATTCACATAAAATTCAGTTTCGTGTTCAGCATCATTATCTTGATCCCCCCTTCCTGTACCTGACAAACACACCATCATCATCATCACCATCATCATCATCATCACCACCACCACTATCATCATCATCATCACCACCACCACCACCATCATCATCGTCATCATCATCATCATCATCACCACCACCATCATCATCACCTTTCCTTAGGTTCTTGGCTGATGGTCACTGGAACTGATGAGGAGGTAAAAGGAGGTGGCAGTTATGATGACTGTGAAGAGAGGGAGCATGAGGAGCAAGAAGAGAGAGGAGGAGAGTGGGGAGATGGAAGGGGAGGAGAAGGAGGAGAAAGGAGGTGGAGGAGGAAGAGAGGAGGGAGGAGAAAAAGGATGAGGAGGAATAGAAAGAAGACGAGAAGAAGGCAGAGAAGGAACAGAAGAGAGGAGAATGAAAAGGAGGAAGGGGAGGAAAAAGAGGAGGAGGAGGAAGAAGAGAAGAGGGAGGGACTATCACTATTATCACCACCACTTTTACTACCACCACTACTGTCACCACCATCATAAAAATAAATACAAATCTAAAAGAATCCTTTCATTCATTGCATTCATTTAATTTATAGTCAGTTTAGCTTTCATCTCTGTCTCTGGTCATATCAACCTATATATGTCTGCATTTGAAATTCAAATTTTCCTTTGGCACGCTCACAGCCTTGGCTGAGCTCAGCACAAATCTGTTGACATTTTTCACATCAGTCAAAGTATGTGGCTACAGCGCAGGTTTTCTCTACATCCTCTCAGATTGTTTTAATTATCCATAAAACAAGTGAAAACTAGCAGAGTGCTAGATACAAGCTTGCCACATGGGAGTGTATAGGTGAATAATGCAATATTGTTTTTCATTAGCTATGGTGATATCATTAGTTTTTATGTCATTTGTTTATGGTTAAAGCAAAACAAAGGTATGACAGCTTTATTTCAAAGGTTATTGTTCAAGTCAGTTTGTGTTTAATATAGATCTAGCATAAAAACCTGTTCACACCCCAATGTTTCCATCAAAGTCTTCCTCAGGGTGTGGACAAAAGTATAAATTTCAATAACTGAATACCAGTGCTGACTATATTGTATAAACTGTGTGGCATGATCCAGAAATATCAACTCTGATTGAGTGCTTGCTTATCTTGTACAGAGACATAGAAATGTCAAATGAAATGCCAAAAGCCTAGGACCCAACCAAAGTAGTTTCTTAGTTTAGCAAGATAGTTTCCAGTTCCAAAATTGTTCAATTTCATATTGCATTTCTGGGGAAATGCTCTTTTACAGATTATTGATGGCATTTCTGCTTTATTAGACAGTTCACAGTGAAGACAGGAGAGAGAACTGGCACAGGTTCCAGGCTGGATTTGAACCCAGGCGGTCACATGGTAGCTATCTAAGCCAATTGATCCACCAGGACTGATCCACAATAATTCGCCCAACTTTCTCTCTGGCTTTGTTAGTGGCGATGGTTTAGCCTTTTTCATTATATTTTTATTCCATCATTCTATTTGATGAGCATCTGCTGCTCCGTGGCCATGAACGTCACAGCTCTGTCTTTAAGTCTCTGTCTTCTCCATAGTGAATCGATGTGATGCGTGCTCGAGATGTCGGGTCTGTGTTTCGAAGTCGCGAATGCCCATTTGTCTTGATCGTTCAAATCAGAGGCCCATCTCACGAAGCCAGATTAGTGGGTTAGTGAGCTAATTTTAGGCTTAACCCTGGTTTTTTCGGTCTCACAACAGTGGCCCAGTTTAAAGTGGGGTGCATCACCATGGTAACTGGGGCCTGTCTCAGGAAGCTGTTCATGTATTGATAAGACGGATGATTGGAGAGACCAGCCTCATGAATTTCCATTCTTTGTTTTCAATGTTACTGCAGGTTACATCAGTTGGTTATGATGATGCATCCATGAATACATTACCGTGCAGTATTGTGCAACAAGGGCCAATTTATACTTCGGAATTTGTGAAAAATCATACATTTTAAATTTATTCACATTTACATTACTTTCTGTGTATTTTCCTGCCATATATTATCAACAGTCTGTCATACATTTTATCATACATACATAGGAATGCATACAGTATTTTTACAGGAATAACATACTTCATTTTTCAGGCTGAGGTTCTCATGCAGGTTTCTACTGGCTGCTCTATACTGTAAAAACCAGAGGTGATGGGACCTTTCCCATCAGGGCCTCATCAGGCCGGGTAAATCTGCATCATCTTTTAAATCACCTCTTAAAACTCATCTTTATAGACTTGCTTTTATGTAATAATATTTTATTATTGTTTTTGACCTTCCTTTTATAACTCTTGCCTTGCTTTTATATGTCTTACCTTGCGTTTACTACTTTTGCTGTTGATTGTTTTATTTTTATCCTTCATAAAGTGCTTTATTACCGTTTTGAAAGTGCTATTTAAATAAAGATTATTATCATAATTTGCCTGAAAGCATACTAACTAGGGGTAAGTAGAACTCTGATGTACTGGTTTTGACACAGACAACTAGAGCACAAGAAGTGTATGGGTTGTGATGCTGTCATCACAGATGTGTTCAAAATTATGCAAAATCATTACCAAAGGTGGGTGGATTGAACTTCGGCACAAGGACGTTTAAGGACCAAAAAGCGGCCCATTTTACCGTGAAGTATCACGATGAATACTGCCTTTTAACTAACCATGTGTATAGTGAAGAGGTATTATATCACCATGCTAAATACTGGAATAATCCTGATGAAAAGTCTTGCAAGGCCAGTCGCTCGCTCATAGCACCGTCCTCCATCACTGAGCATCTTTGAGGTGTTGATCAACAACCCTATCAGCCCCCCACAGATGGTCATGCTGTGCTATGGGGCAGTAAAAAAAAACATACTTATTTCCCCTTAATCAATCAGTCATTCTTCAATGAACTCTGCTCAGTTACCAATTTGGCTCCGACAAGGCTGAGGAGGACCAAAGCAGGTGTGTGGAATAATTTCACACCAGATTGCATGTTTCATGTCAGCTTCCATCAAAAATCATTACGGCCAGAGCGTTGTTGGTTTATGTACAGGTAGCACACCGAGCTGACATCGCCCAAGGTAACCTCAACAAACAAGCAATGGCACAGATCCAACTGGCGTGTTGTTGAAGCCTTTGAAGTGATCACACCGCTCTCATGAGACCGGCCTCTAACAGCAGGAGTTTCTTTGATCAGTGATTCTTTTGAACGTGCGCCTTCACTATTTGAGAGATGCTGCCAATTTACGTACACAGTGGCATGACTGTAATCCCATATGGTATTACAAGCAGTTTATGGCAGATGTGACAGTTTACTTAATTCTCAGCCCAAATAAATGTGTTACATATAATTTGACACAGTGATGTGATAATGAACGAAATACAGGAAAAGGATTTTACCAGGAATACTGTATTTCAAATTTTTTTTTTTTGTGGCAAATTGAGAACGCAGTTGTTTGGTTTCAATTATGAATGAGGAGATTATCTTCGTGATAAGGCTGTGCAAAGTAAATCCAAGTCAATTTAACTCAGTGAAAAAAGAAAGTCTTTAAAGTCTTTAGCGCCGTCTTGACAGAACTAGAGCAGCAATTCAAAGACTGAAAAAACACGAACAGGTTGGACTTTGGACTCTTTATTGGAAAGCGCTGTAGGGGCTCCTCCATGTGCTGCCTCAGTTCAGATCGCACAGCCTGTAAGAAACAAAATTGTTTTTAAATGTGAAAAACAAGACACATGAGTTGATTGGTGCCAACTTTGTCATGAAATGATTGAATCCAAAAAGGTCGCCAATAGTGGGTGTTAAAAAAAATCTACATGTTTAATAAAACAGTGTGATTCAAATATGCTTCAACAGCATAATACCCCACCTGTACTCTTCCCTGGAGTTGGTCTGTATTGCTCTGATTGTGTCAATGGTTGCTGTGCATGGAACTGTGTTGATCCTTCCTTACCCCACAAACGAATGTAGTAGTTTCTCAGGAGGAACACATCTATAAAAAAGGAAAAAACACTTTAGAAATATGGAAAAGCACATCACAACATTTTTAAAATATAGAGAGGGGGGAGGAAAATAAACTTTACATGTACCTCTAAGACTAGGGTTCCTCAGGAGCTTGGTTTGTACCCACTGTTGTACAGATCCTGGGTCATGGGTCGTCTTGGACTAGAGCTAGGCATGTATCCTCCACTGACAGGCGTATGCTGCGACTGAGGTATTGGTTCCCTGGGATTGGAGCTAGGCTTGTATCCACCACCATAACTATAGCCACCTCCATTGGACGCAGCAGAGTGGGAGGCTTGAGGCTTTGGGTTGACCGGGCTGCTAACCTGAGAAAAACCACCGCTGTAGGAGGCACTCTGCTGGTAGCTGGGCTGGAAAGACTGAAGTGGTTTTGCAGCACTGGCAGCCTGCTGGGAATGTTGAGGAAAGGATGGTTTTGGATGAACCGCCGTGTCACCTGTGCCAAAGGGCTTCAGGTTGATGGGTCTGCCAAGCTGGGCAACATAATTGTTACTGGAGGTGCTTTGTGCAGACTGGGGGGGATTTACTTCACCGACACACTGAGACTGTTGTTGGGTAGGCTGCAGTGAAGAGGGTTTTGATGGCAACGTATACTGTGGTGCTTGGGGCTTTGGATTGTTTGGGCTAACCTGGACAAAAACATTGTTACTGGATGGATTAGGCTGGTAGATGGGTGGAGAAAACGGAGAAGGAGGTGGTGTTGATAAAGAGACACCCTGCTGAGACTGGGAAGGATGAGGGGGGAGTTTATCAGCCTTCTCAGTAAAGATGACGTCAACAGGAACGGCTGTATTTAGGTCAAACTCAGGTTCCTGGCTGGTGGAGTCAGGTAGAGATGGAGGATATTTCACGAACTGAGGAGCATTCACTGGAGTTCTGCTGGGGACATTTGGACCCTGTGGTGGGTTAAAATTACTTGGGCCCAGTTGAAAAACATTCTCATAGGCATTCGATGGACTGTATTCAAATTGATTTGAAACAGCTGTAGGTGCAGGGTCAAAGTAGGACATTTGCTGAGGAGCAATAGGTTTTTCAGATTGGGCTACCTGACCTGAATCTTGATTGCCATAAGAATATTGGTTGTAACGATTGAAGCCAAGCATATTGGAGGGATTTATCATATTGACCGAGCCAGGACAGTTGCCTGTGTGTTGCAAATTGCTACCAGGATATTGTCCATGTTGAGATGTACCAAGTGAATCAGTCTCGGGTTCAGGGGTCAGCTCTGATGATGTCCTTTCTTGTTCAATGTGAGCTTGGCCAAAGTATGTGGGCCCAGAGCCATCAGATGCTCCTAAATATGGGGCATAGTTAGTCTGTCCAGGCATAGGATCAGAATACTGTATTTGCTCCATTTCCATTTGAGGGTTATATACATATTGGCCATCTTCACTGTCCATGCTAGGAGTATGGCTATAGCCGAGTGTGTACGATTCAGGTCGGTTGCTTGGGTAGGTTTCAAAACTGGAGGCAACTGGTCTGTTATGTTCAATGCGTTGCTGTTCAAATCCAGTGGATTGAGGGTGGCTCACTGAAACTGGTCCATACGCACCAGGAGATGGTAGTTCTGAAAGCCCTGCAGACATAGAATCATGTTTGATAATGTTTTTTTCTGGTAGGTTTTGGCCAGTCAATATACCAGAGGGACCATCATAATGTGTGGTTGGAGCTGCAAAATTGCCATGTTGTCCAACGGCTCCATGCAAGGGGGATTCATGTTCAGCATCAATCACAACTTTAGTGAATCTGGGTTTTCCGTCTAATTGCCCTGTCCCAGTATAACGGGTGGGGAGTGGCGCCTGAGTTTGATGATACTTACTTGGCACATCTTGGAAATGTGGCAAATGGTCAGGGTGATTTTGTTCACTTTGGCCATTGCTGTACTGATAAGGAGAGAAAGAAGAGGATGGGGAAGGAGGCTTTGCAATTACTGGTTTTGTGAAATCTATTTGCGCTGTCTGCCCTGTATTGCCCTTTCCATGATAGCTGGCATTGGTGGCAATGTTGTGATTTCCAAATGATGGCTGTTCATATTGTGAGGGGGCAAAAGTGGGAGATGAGGGAGGCACTGGGCGGATGGGTTGAGGTACAGGCTGTTCATTCTGCCCTTTGCCAGAGGAAGGCTTAAATTGGCCATAGTTGTACTGCACAGGAGCAAAGGTAGGGGGAGCACTACCAGGGAAAGTTGTCAGTTCAGTTTGACCTCTGCCATTGTTGTTGCCACTGGGTTTGAGCTGACCACCATTGTAATGTCCACTTGGAGCTTTTTCATATTGTGAGGGAGCAAAAGTGGGAGATGAGGGAGTCACTGGGTGGATGGGTTGAGGTACAGGCTGTTCATTCTGCCCTTTGCCAGAGGAAGGCTTAAATTGGCCATAGTTGTACTGCGCAGGAGCAAAGGCAGGGGGAGCACTACCAGGGAAAGTTGTCAGTTCAGTTTGACCTCTGCCATAGTTGTTGCCACTGGGTTTGAGCTGACCAACACTGTAATGTCCACTTGGGGCTTTTTCATATTGTGAGGGAGCAAAAGTGGGAGATGAAGGAGGCACTGGGTGGATGGGGTGAGGTACAGGCTGTTCATTCTGCCCTTTGCCAGAGGAAGGCTTAAATTGGCCATAGTTGTACTGCGCAGGAGCAAAGGTAGGGGGAGCACTACCAGGGAAAGTAGGCGGTTCAGTTTGACCTGTGCCACTGGGTTTGAGCTGACCACCGTTGTAATGTCCACTTGGAGCTTTTTCATATTGTGATGGAGCAAAAGTAGGAGGTACAGGGTCAATTGCATGTGTGGGGTTAGGCAAAGGTGTTTGCCCACTTTGACCTCTCCCATAATCCATGCTTGGAGGTTTTATTTGACTGCTGTAATATCCACTGGGAGCATTTTCATATTGTGGGGGAGGATAGAGTGATGGTAGCGCAGACGGAGGTGGATATTTTCCCATACCTGGTTTGGGAAATCTATGGCTACTTTGTTCAGTGGGAAAGTTAGCCTGGGTTGACTGTTCAATGGGAGTGTTATGCTGGTTAGCTCGTTCAGTGGAAAATGTGATCCGTTGACCGTCAGCAGGTTTGATCTGAACTGGGCCATTAGCACTTTGTTCTGCTTCTCTCTGCACAGTACTAGCAGAGTTCGAGAAAAATCCACTATGAGCAGGCCCGTTTTCTCTTTGTTCTGGCTTCATGTAGCTATTCTGAACCAAACCATCACGGCTTGGTCCATGTAGATTTTCAACAAAACCAACATTGCTGCTGGAGGGTTCTGCAGATGGAGTAGGGGATGGAATAGGAACAGATAAGCTGAGTTGAAAGGTTGGCTTGGAAACATCATGGGTATTTTTTGCTCCATTTGGGTCTTTTGTGGAACCTTTCACAGGCCCGCCAGCAGAACTAGAAGGTCTATTGAAACTGCTCTCAATGTGAACACTGGTTGGCCTGTATGTGGACTGAGAATCACTACCGGAACCATCATCAGTACTACCACCACTGACCGGATCTGAGCCTGTGGTACCTCCACCTGTTACTTTGTTTTGGGCTGGGAAGTTAGCGAAAGGAACCTTTATATTGAATTCAAAGCTTCTGGGCTTGGACTGGGGATAGTTTGTCTGAGTGTGAGAAGGTCCAAGTTGGGTGTAATACTGAGGGGGCGTTTGAGGAGCCTGCTTTTGTCTGTACTGGATGGGTTTAGCATCAGTCTGGGGCGGGGTCCTTCCCTGCAGCCATTTGGTGGGTACATCAGACCAAGCCCGATACTGGCTCTGGGATTGGCTGTACAGACTGGGTCGATTTTGGATCTGGGCCTGGCTGTGGACCCTTATGGTATTTATCTGGGGCTTTTGCTGGGTCATGACCTGATCTGGATGTTGGACCTTGGCCTGTATCCCTCTGTAGCGCTGCCTCAGGGCCTGGGCGTACTGGAGAGGGCGACGGTTCCCATAGCCGTGTCCCTCTTGTGGCTTCTCACTTACGCCCTGCCTCGTCTCAGTATAGCTGCTGACTACATGGCAGGTAGAGATAAGAAACATATTCAAAATATTTAATGAAACTAGAAATTAATGTTATACACAAACATACTTCCACTAATGCCCCTTCACGCACTTCCTCTAAGACAAATTGATTGGAATTCTAATCATTAAGATTAATTACAATGGTAACGTCTACCTCAAAAGTGTTAGATGTCTCCCAATCAACTAACTTTATAAATTACACTCACACATACCTTATAAATAAAACTCAGACATACCTCTTGGAAAAGCTGAGGAGTAGTCGGCCTCACTTAACAAGCAAAGCAGGAATATACTGCGAGAAGATTACAAAGTCAGCACTCGGCGTCAAACATTTATTACAGCCAATTCAGAACCGTACAACAGTAGGGAATAAAAAAAAAAACAATCAAACACTTTAGGTAGCGCTCAAGAAAACATTGTCGCAAGCTCAATTGGGCAAACCAATCTTCAGGGTTTTTACTCCATTACCTTGTAAGTTGGAATCCAGCAGCCATGATTGTTGCGGCTGCAGCAGCACTCACAGTCTACGCTGACAAAACCATCCAGCCGCTGGAGTCGAGTTGGACCGTGCAGCCCTGTCAGTGCCTGGATAAAGAAGAGTTGATCTCGCTTAGAGGGAGACAGCTTTCTAAATTCCACCAAGTAAACACACCTGTTGCTGCAGCCGAAGAGATTTGAGTTTGGGGGAAGAGAGGCAAGTGGGCAGGGCCTGCCGCTGGAAGCCTTGAAGCTTGTTCTCGGTCTGTCTTTCCAACTCCAGTGAAGCTGTAAAGTGTTACTAATCTTGCGTCAGGAGGAGACAGGCGCACGAGACTTTACACAGGTGTGATCACTTGATGAGATTGCCCCGGCAGAGGAGAGAGAGTGCCGGCTTTTCTGTTCCCTGGAGGATGGGATCAATGTGAATGAATGTAATTGCAACTGCTAGAATTGAATTTTTCCTGTACAGCTTTTTCCTCTTCAGTCAGAGTTTAAGGTTAGAGTACTATACGCTGAATGTACAAAATATCAGGGACACTTTCATTAGAGACCTCTTTTCATGAAACACACTGACGAGATGAATCCAGGTTGAAGCCATTATCCCTTATTGATTTCCCTTATTAAATCTAGACCAATCACAAAAGTGGAGGTGTAGATAAAGAGAAGCAGTGGAGGTGTAGATAAAGAGAAACAGTAGAGGTGTAGATAAAGAGAAGCAGATGAGTCAGAGAATGATGCAACTGCAACAACTGGTTGTTGCAGTTGCAAATGTTTTTGGTCCACTTTTGTCATCATACCTATATACCTATACCTCTATACATACTTTCATACATACCTATACCTCTCTCTCTCTCTCTCTCTATATATATATATATATATATATATCATACCTCTATTTTAGGCTATATTTTCTGTGGGCCTTTTCCCACTGCACGATGATGACATTCTGTTAAATTTAGGGGTCAAGGGTTGTGTGATACTCAGTCACATGACCTCAATAAAGCTCAGTGGTTGTTGGTTGATAAGTGTTCATATCTATATATTCCAACATCAAGTATACTGTTCTTGCTGAGTGCATCAGTACAAATGTATTGCTACAAAAAAACAAAGAAGCTATTGGTGCAATGTTTTAAAGTGGCAGGGAAATGATAGAGACGAGTGACTCACCACACAATGGGTCATGATTTTAATCTACCCTGTCATTCAAGAAGTTCAATATATGCCTACTTAGGTTCATAATGGTCTGATTCTTGACTCACTGATTGCTCTCCGGTTCAATGTCATCTGGAAAACATTTCAACACTCTACAATCTACATATTTCGTAACCCATATTTAACCTGGCAAGTTGGCTAAGGACACTTCTTCTATGAACACTGCTTCTTTACAGCAGCACACTGGGGGAAAAATGTGGTGGGAGATGGGTTAGATGCATACAAACATACACTGAATGCACAAAACATTAGAGACATCTTCCTGATATTGAGTTGCAGCCCCTTTTGCACAATCCACATCTCAATTGTCTCAAAGCTTCACAATCCTTCTCTAACTAATCTGCTTCTCTTTACCGACATTTGCTCCTTTGTTATCTGTATAAAATTAAAAAAGAAAATCTTTTACCTGGATTCACCTCTGTACTTAATGAAAAGAGGAAGTGTCCCTAATATTTTGGACATTCAGTGTACATATCTGGGAGTTGCCCAGTACAACCAGTGTCGCAGCACTGGTGAATGAACAGCTCCCCTGGAACAAGTGAAGACTGTGTGTGTTTTGGCTCAAGGAGACTTTGAGAGGGCTTAAAGGAATAGTTCACCCAAAAATGAAAATTCTGTCATCATCTACTCACCCTCATGCCAAATGAAACACAGGTGAAATTTGTTAGTCCATATAACACACAGGGAGGTTGCCAGCACAACTTGGTAGCAGCCTTCTCCAAAACAACTGAAGTCAGTGGGGACCTGTTCTTTAGAGTTCCAAAACAAAAACAGCCAAACAATCACACTGTGAATAGAAAGACCTATACACCATTATTTGTTGCAAATCAATCAGCTGTAGTTAAGATTTGCACTAAATGATGGTGTAAATATACTGTAGGTCATTTTGGAACTCTGAAGAACTGGTCCCCACTGACTTCAGTTGTTTTGGAGAAGGCTGCTATGGAGTTGTGCTGGCAACCTCCCTGTGTGTTATATGGACAGAATTTTCATTTTTGGGTGAACTATTCCTTTAATGAGGGAGGAAATAGCGCTCCACGTTCCCACATTTTGCCAACCAGTCTAGGGTTTTTGAACTGGCAACCTTTCAGTCAAAAACTCCCTTATATAAAGTTTACTACTGACACAATCCACAAGTATGGACAACATCACTCTAGCTGTGCAGCAGGCTATGCAATCATTTCCCTCCTTTCTTCTTCTGGAACCAATTTTCAGAGTGACAGGTTCGCACGCTCAGGGCGGACTCCCGATTATAATGAAAATAAAGTCATAGCATTTAAAAAAAAAAAGAAGAAAAAAAAAAAAGCGATGCAGCGGCGCTCGCAGCTACCGGCCCGTGCCTTTCAGATCTTATAAAACAATATTTGCATGCGCGCTAAGGCAACAGGCTGTGTTTTGCACTCCGGTCACAAACAAGACAAGTCAGCGAAGCATCGGAAGATTTAACCCTGGCCTTGGTCACACTGCGATGAGCCGAGCGCCTAACAGTTCCGGGCCTAACGATGACGGATCTCCTCAAGGTGTTCGCTCGTTTATTTTTATTTATTTATTTGTCTGTTTATTTACTCCCGGGCTGTCATGGGGGGGGGGGGGGGGGGGGGGAACTCGCTTGATTAAGGAGCATCAGCCAACACGCAGGTGAAAGCTGAAGTAGGAAAGTAAGGACGGAGAAGAGATACAGAGATGCGTTTGGATTTGATCGACTTCCCTCCTTCCCTGTCATCGCCTCATCTCAGTTCCCTCCAAAAAATGAAAAGCCCCGTGAAAGCGAAAGCAGCAGTCAACAGATGTGCACAGATAGAAAAAGTCCTAGAGAAATGGAAAAGCCGACGCCAAGATCCACACCCAGCTGTTCACGTTGACAGCGGCGGAGACGGAGGAGAGGTGTGAAGGAAGCTGCTTTGCACTTCAAAGATGCGACCCATCGCGAGACGCTGCACTCCACTCCGGTCCACAGTGTTTGTCCTTGTGTTTGTTCACACCCATATCTCACCATCACCAGTGGCTTAGTTTACTGTGCTCCACTGCACCACAATCATTTGTTTGGCCTTTGGTCTCTCTCTCTCTCTCTCTCTCTCTCTCCCTCTCTCTTTCTATCTATCTATGCGAATCCCTCTCTCCCTCTCTTTCTGATTGATTCCTCTGTGCTTTGTGTCATCCTGCTGCGGATGAATGATGTTGTTTGCCTCTCTGACAACCAGTCAATACCTCATTTTGTTTCATTTTCAGGTGACTCCTGCCGGGTTTGCGAATGTGTGTGTATGTGTGTGTGTATATATACGTGTGTGTGTGTGCCTGTTTGTTTTCTGTTCATGTTTGCTTGTGAGAATGCACTCAGTGACTCCCAAACCAAATGCTGCAATGATGAGGACCTCCTCCTCAGGCTCACTGTGTTATGATTTAAACTGTGTTCCTTTGTGTGTGTGTGTGTGTGTGTGTGTGTGTGTGTGCATGCCCCTATATATGCATGCCTAAGCATGCATGAGTACTGTGCCTTTATGTATGTGCATGGGTCTTTGTGTGTGTGTGTGTGTGTGTGTGTGCAGAGTCGGTTGTCATCAGCAGCGCTGTGTGTGGGACTGAGTGGGTGTTACACTGGAATAATGATGACAAAAAGCCACCTGTCAGAGCCCAGGCTCTGTTAGAATGTCATTTCACAGTGAATGGGTAATCAGGTCGGCGGTGTGTGAATTGGAAGGCTACGGAATTTAGGGCCTCTCAAACTTTTTAATGTCAAGTGCCTTCGCATAGATTTGCATAACGCAAGGAAACTCACATCGGGAGTAAAAAATATGGCAAGGGACACCCAGTCTGAGGAAGTCTTCTAGTATTTTTAGATTTAATTTAGCCCAGAGAGCTGTGTGTTGTAAAACGGTCGGGCGATAGCAGCAGGGAGACCAGAGCTTCATTCTCTCTAGACAATATAGGAGTGCTGTCTTGTGAATGAAATATATGGGAAATAATAAAGTAGTCTTTTTTTTCCCTGGGCACCCTTTGCCTTTGGGATCCTCTAAAGCACCCAATGGACCCATCTGACCCCATGAGAACTTCTGATTGACACTTCTAGGATTAGGACTATTATACTTTAGTGAGTGAAAAGGAGAGTAAAGGAAAAATCCACCCTAAGATACTTTACACCCTTAAAAACCAGCTATTGGATTTGCATTTCTTGGTCCATTTTGTTATTTGGTGCATCAGCGGTAAACGTCAGGTTTTGGTGTCAGTCCCTCAGAATCAAAGAGCGAGGGCTTCTTTCTAGAGTCGTGATTTTGCACCAAGAGACGTTCAACAATCATACAGGGAGAAATCCATTGTAGAAGAGGCAGATAGACCAATTTCTCCACCCACACTATAGCCTCAATAGACCAGAATGCAATGCAGCCACGTCAGCTTGCATCTTTGCTGATCTGTCGTCAGTATCATATGAAATACACACACGCTTTTTTTGGTCATTTGAACACCTGAGCCCGGCTCACCACGCTCACTTCTTCTCGAATGGAAAAACTTACTACAACATCGCTATTGCTTTCTCCACCAACTATATATACCGCACAGAGAAGCCCAATCCCCGGGGGGGGTCGAAAGTCATTCTGGGAAACACAGGAAACCACTGACTGAAGTAGAAGTAGACGAGGCAGGTTGAGGGAAAGTGGGTACAACAAAAAAAGTAAATTACAACACTTCATCACAAAATAACTCCTGGAATGGATTGAACACCAAAAATGTATGAAATCCAACAGTGTCCGATGTAAGAGTGTCCCAGGGTGAAGTTTACATGATCCCTTAAATGAATGAATGCATGTGTCTACTCGTCTTTCTGCCTTGTGAGTTACGATTTCTCCGTTCTGAGCATGCTTTGAGGATATACAGTACGCATCATATTGCCCCACCTATTTCTGCCTTGGGTTTCTGAAGCTTCAGTACAAATGGACGTAATGTGCAGAACAGCTGACTGATTTGAACAGGTCCATATTTGCGAGCGCCTATATGACTCGGAGGAATCATCCAACTAAATTGCCATCTGGCATGTGGATGAAGTTCCTGCATCGGAGTTAAACTGTTTACATAAAGCTGTCAGGTTCAAATTCTCTTGAAAGCAACTGGCAACGATTGCCAGTTGCTTTCATCTCCAGTTCATTAGTGCATACATGTTTTTTAGGATGAGTGGGCCCGGTGAGAGTTGAACCCCTCCTAGCAAGATTACACATTTTGTTACTCTAGTGCGACTCGAAGAGTTTATATGAGGTTGCTTCATTTGGCTTGAGTATCTGTCAGTCCCTCCATACAGACGCTGTCGTGATTTTTGAAGCTTTATTTGTCATATTCTGGTGACAGCAAGGACTCAGTCGCTGGCTCAAGACACTGTATTGAAGCAGATAAGTGTCAGGAAGTTGACATTTGTCTCAAGCAACAAGCCCACTCTCTTATTTGCCCACGCTGTAGAGCCATTCCCTGAGCTGCTGTTTGCTATGACGGCCACTGGGAGGCAGAGGGTCAATACAGTAGAACGGTGGTTCTCAACCATGGAGAGCCAACAGTCTGCAGGTTTTCATTCCAACCAAACTCTATAGCAACTGATTTCCCTGATTAGTTCCTTCTCTCTAGTTGAAGGTGTGCAAATCACTGAAATCAGCTGCAATAGTGTTTGGTTGGAATGAAAACTTGTATGCTGTTGGGAACATGATGGAGATCCAGACCTTTATTTGCCTCTTTGATGCTGCTCAAACTCACTTATAACTTCATCAAGTTAGCTGCGTGTATAAGTGTTAAGTGCGTAACAAAACCAATTAAACACCCAAACACACACACAAACTTTTACTGAGTTGTAATTAAGACTTAAGGTGCTTTATTACACAGAGAGAGAGAGAGAGAGAGATTAACAAAATCCTAGCTTGGACCCAAAAAGCATGTGTGTTTTCCCGAGACCAATATTTTCACCTATCCCCCTGTGTGGGGAAATGAACTCATTTACTTTGAATCACTAATTCTCTAACACTTCTCACTCAGTGGAGAAGAGCAGAGTGCTTAAAATTGACTGCCTTTCCTCATCCGGCTAATCGACCATCACTTTGTGTTGAAAGCAAGGAGAAATATATTCATTGACATTGGCATTGGCATTGGCAACCGCAGTAACATTCTCACTCTTAACTCTCCCCTTTCTATTTTTACCACCCACAGCTCCTATTCAAAGTATGGAGACATTGCCAAAGACCTTGTGTCATCTCTTTAACTGACAATAACTGTGTACTGATGGCAGGGAAATATGCATTTAAATGCACTCAAGACTGGAATTACTGAACAGGAGGCTATGGTAATTAGGTCGTCCATCTCTTCTGAAATGGTATGCTTTTTCACTTCAAGGCTAATGTTTTCACACAAGGGCAATACTTTGTGCAAGAACTGTTGTACCTAACTGGTGCTTCTGCGAAGGAAAAAATATTATTTTCAGAAGGCCTCTGCTGTGCACTTTGAAAAGTTGAAGGCGACCTCTTAAGAGGGAATAGCAATTTAAGTATTTATATACTATTGCTATGTTCTAGGACAGTGTTTTGTCTTTCTCCCAAAGCCAAAACCTATGATGTCATCAAAATGTTAAGTCTGGAGCTGCTTCATTGTCCCCTCAAGTGTTGTCCTCATTTCAGGGCTTTCAGATTCTATCCTTTTTTTTTTTCTCATCTATGGCGAAAATAAATGGGATTTTTGGATCCCTTTTGCCAATTGTTCTGTTCTTAAAATGGGTGAAATAATGCAAGTAGAAATATATGACAAAGTCATTACATATTTTATTGTGTAACTGAATTAAAAAAATATATATTTTGCTAACAACCATGGTACTGTTGCATTTTCCTCGCTTGACCGAGCCAGAAAATGTTGGAATGCTAAGCTAAGTATGGCTAGCGATGTTTTTATTTTAACAAGTAATGTAATTAGGAATCCCTGAAAGCAGAAATAGTTAATGTTAGCGCTGGACGTAGTTAAAGGCAATCACTTTACACTCCTATTCATTTACATGTTAGACTGAAAGTGGACAGGATCCAGAATCAGGCAGAAAATTATTCCCACGGTGGCCATTTTTAACACTCGGGGAGGGAAACTCTGCTCGGAAGATTGGCATATACAGTAGCTAGATATAATAGCCTATAACTAGTGTTACCTCAGCACATACATGAGGAAAGATAGACCTTTAAGAGTCATCAGATTAGCTAATAATCTTGGGAACAACAACGACAACAACTGCTTGATTTTAGCAGGGAAGTTAGCTAGCTTACTACCGTGATTAGATTCGGGTAGCTAACTGTAATGGACCAAATATATTACCTTAAAATGTGAACATGTATTCCTCTTGGTTGTCGTGATCCATTTGTTTTCAGGGGGAAATCTGTGATAAATGTTTGTGCTTCCTGATATTTGTACCAATGTGCATGGGATAAAGCCTAATAAGAATGAATTGGGATTTCAAAGGTAACTGTGAGAACCAATACAGTTACCGTAGAATATAGCTCATTTTGGTGTAGAAAACACTTAAAACAAAATTCCTGTGGGTCTAAATCTGTCTCCTATTCATTATATATGTCCTTGTTAGGGTGCTCCTGGCTTTTCTATCCAAGAAAATCTAGTTTGCTTGGCAGAAAGTATGTCGACCTAAATTGAATCTAGAGGCAGGTGATGCTAATCTGGTTGGAAGCAAACCATCATAATATGCAGATTATTTAAAGGAATAGTACACCCAAAAATGAAAATTCTGTCATCATCTACTCACCTTCATGCCAAATGAAACACAGGTGAAATTTGTTAGTCCATATAACACACAGGGAGGTTGCCAGCACAACTTGGTAGCAGCCTTCTCCAAAACAACTGAAGTCAATGGGGACCTGTTCTTTAGAGTTCCAAAACAAAAACAGCCAAACAATCACACTGTGAATAGAAAGACCTATACACCATTATTTGTTGCAAATCAATCAAGCTGTAGTTAAGATTTGCACTAAATGATGGTGTAAATATACTGTAGGTCTTTTTGGAACTCTGAAGAACTGGTCCCCACTGACTTCAGTTGTTTTGGAGAAGGCTGCTATGGAGTTGTGCTGCAGCCTCCCTGTGTGTTATATGGACAAACTTCACCTGTGTTTCAACTGGCATGAGGGGGAGGAGATGATGACAGAATTTTCATTTTTGGGTGAACTATTCCTTTAATCAATGACTGATGCAGTAGGATAACTGTATTGATCTGCGTATGGAATAAGGATGCTGTAAGTAGGTTCTGACTAACTTTACACAAGACCAAAAAAAAGGCATCCTTTGTATTTATTTGATGTTTTGTTGTCTACACCAGTCTTTCCAATTCATTGGTATGTTTCTGGTGCAGGATCTAACAGCTTTAACTAACTTATGCCTTTATTCATTACTCAGTGACTAATTTACCTTTTAAGCCCTTATTGCTCCACCTCCTTGATAAACTCAATTTAATTTCCCTCGGCTCTATACACTTAGAGATTACATATCCATATACGGTTTCTGTTTCGTTGGCAGTTTTATCAAGCGGGGCTTAACCCCTGTGAGGTTCCAAAAGATGATCCTGGGCTAAGCTATTTTTTAATTCCTGCATTTTTGCCTCATTATGGACAAACATTGATACTGATACACAGCAAATAAGTGTTGATTTTTCGGTGACAATTATTTGGAGTTGACAAGTGTTGATTGGAGAGTTGCTTGTCCACTCATAGAGCTGATATGGCTCTGGAGTGGCTGTTGAAAACGATCTAAAGTGTTAAATTATCTCTGATGGTGTGGACTTACATAACACCGGCATAGTGTTGATCTTTACGCTGAGGATTTTGCTGAGAATTTATTCTATAAAACAGTTAATAAAATACTGAACATGGAATTATTGATCGGGCCAAGTCAGTGAAGCCGAGGCCGTCTGGGTATTCATATTGGCTTGCCTACAAAGCAATAGTAACACTGCCCAGCAATAGTAACACTTCACCAACACGTCACGGCTCAGAACAGCTACTCCTTGCATAAAGTGGTGGTTCCTTATTTAATCAGAAAAGTATGCCTCTGTAATAAATCACATCCGCCTAGTGAGGTTTAAGGGATTTGAGACTGTGGGTTAGCACAGAGCCAAATACGCGCGGCACTAAAACGAAGTGAGACGAAACGAAGTGTGGAGAGCAGGCAGGGCGAGCGAGACTAAGGAGATGAAGAAGTTGAGAAAGGCAAAACTCCACTCCGAAATTGAGCGATTCACATCTTCGGCTCCAACACTGACAAGTATGGAGAATAGAGACAAAAATAAACCCCAAAACCTGCTATCCTAGAGACACAGAGAAACCTTTCTAAAAAGGTGAGAATTTTTTGTCTTCTCCTTTTTACTCCCACTCTTACTCTTTTCTCATCTCCGCTCCCCTTCCAACTCCAGCTACACCGACACCCTCTTTCTTTTTCGTAAGTGACATCTCAAGGAAAAATGACTCTTTCAGCTTTATTTATTCCCTCTCTCTCCGCTAGTCCTCAGCCTTACTATCGCTTTTCAATCACTTTCTTTGCCTCTCTCTTCCGCCTCGTACTGTACTCTCTGGCTCTCTCTCTCTCTTAAGTGGGAGTACACAACACAGAGTGCACAAGAGCAAACAGTATTGATGCAAAGAGCCAACATCTGCTGATACAGAAGGAGACACATTACAGTAGCTTCGAGATACCTGCCATCTAAGACTATTCACCATTTAGCTGCTCATAGGCTGCTTCGGCTCAGATGTGATGCTATCCGCCAAAATAAAGTGATCACGATCTATGCCAATTGACATCATTTCTGTCAACCCTATTGACTTTACCCTATGTATGGAGGGTTACTTCATAGGCTATAAGCAATCTAAAAAGCATGTGGCTCTGATTTTGGAATATGTTGTATCAACACATCTTGCTTGGTTTAATTTCACAAAAGTCCATTCAGTATTATTTACACAAACGACAAAATTAGTTACCGAACTGTACAACCCAGCAGTCGTCTGACAACAGAAACAGAAAGATATGTCAATGACAACACCTGTATTGTGTTATACACCATGTTGAAACACAAAAGACGTTATCACAGACAGCTACAAAAAGTTGGGTTTTTAACATTACCGGCAACCAAGCTATACCCTGCGGAAATACGGCGGCCATGTTTGTGAAAAGTGCCTATATGTTCCATCTCCTGCAAAGGGAACAAGCTACAGTAGCCAGCTAGCTAGCTGTAGCTTCACAGGCTATACTGTGAAAAAACATGGGTAGTTACTATCATGAGCCTGAAGTCCCAAATTGTATCTAAAGAGCTGAAACCTATGCTCGACAGCGTCTAATCCCTACTCAGGCGGATCAGCCCTGCTATTGGTTTGTACATTCTATGTTGTAGTTCACCATTGTTACAAAGTATTTTCTGTAAGTTTCTATGCCCTAAAATAAGACACGTGCAAATCATCTGAAAGCTTATGCTACGTAGTGAGCCGAGAGGTGAATCTCAACACTATTTGTTGCTTTGCTTAGTTGCAGTAACACATACTAGTTTGCAGTCAGTGGAAAACCGCGTTAGCCACTTAGCCACTACTCCCTAGCTCCCTATTATGTTGCTGTTTTCTTAAGAAAGGGAAGACATTCAACCGTTTTTGTGGTTACCCATACTGTATACTGTAACACAGTATAAAGGTGGACTTTGATGAGCACAAAGACGTAGTGGAAACAAGGCAAAACAGATTTTTGTGGAATTCATGGTCTTTGCTTCAAATTTCCTCTGATTTGGTTGTTGAGATAAAGCAAGGCTCTGTTCTTCTTGTTCTTCTTTTCCTTCTCCTCCCTCATCTCCCTCTGCCTGTGACAGAGATGTCAATCAAACATGTGGTTTTGGTGAGTTTTCACAATGGATTGTGGGTATTCCAATCTAGCACTTATTGATTGGTCTCTCATATGATGACATGATAAAAGAGCTGCACATTTCTTCTCCTAAAAAAAAACACATTTGTTTTGATTCAGAGGGTTGCCTGGTCTTGCTTCAGTGGGTTGTCTGGTCAGTAGAACATTAGTACTATTAAACTAGACATGAATAAAAAAAAGTAAGTGAAAGAAAGAAAGAAAAGGAAAGAAATGCAAAATAGACTGATTGCACACGCTGTCAGATTTGACACTGGTTGAAATATAGGCAGACAATCTAGGATTTGCCTTGCAACACATCTCTCCCTCTCTCTACTGTTTGTAAATGGGCACATCATATACCATTTAGTTTCAATAAATCATCTGTCAGAGGTTTTGCTATCAACAACCACTCACCTTCGCTATCAACTCACCCTTCCACTGATATAATATGACACATCCTACGGGCGTGAAATATGACCAAATCCAACGAGACAGAATAGACCATTCATATTTGCTCAAAATCTGCATTTATTGACAAGGGAGATGCATTTAATCATTTGTGCAAACAAAAGGAATGACATCCTCTTTCTTTCCCGCTCACACTACGCTTTCCACCTCCTTTCTCCAAGTCATAATTTCAAACTGAGGTCCGTGGATTTACACATGGAACAGAAAATGCCTATTCTCCCACAACCCTGACCATATGCTGTTGTTTAGCCAGCAATGAAAAGGTCAGGTCAGGGTCACAGACAGTAGCGTTCCAAATCATATTTTCCGTTCTTGTGTAAATTCAGCCTTGTCGCTCTGCACAGTCTTTTATTGAGTAGAAAAGAAGGCCGCTGTAAGAATGAAATAGCTATATGTGCAGAGAGGATAAATAAAAAGAGTGTGGAATTGATATATTGACTAAACCCAGATCTGAATCCCTCGTGTAGGATGCCCCAGGCCGGCTTGGGGGTTTTGCTATGTATGGTGAAATAACTTTGTTTTACCTTTGTGAATAAAACATTATTACCGCTGCATAAGAACAGACACTATAACTCTGTTCATCCCCCCCCCCCCCACCTATAATCATTATCTCAAATTATTATGAAAGGATTGTTATAGTGGCAATACTTTGCGAAGAAAGACGTTTTCGCACATTGAGCAGATTCACTCCGTGCATCAAGGAAATGCAGACAGACTTTAATTCATTCTCTGTACAGGGATTTCTCACAGAATTGATTTTTTTTTTTTAATCTAGTTATGCAAAGACTTAAAAAAAAATGTTGAATGAACTCTCCACTTATTTAAAGCTGATACTTCTAAAAATTTGATGGAATTTAATGGAATAAATGTAACTTGTGAAATAGATTCTGTTTGGATTTGATTACATGTCACGCAGTTTTTGGAGTGCAATTTGTACCGAACCCTCCATGATCCAAATCAAATGTAGATGTATGACAACGTGGAGCACTTTATATAACGTAGACCCACAACAGTCTCTGTAAGCTATAAAAAGAAGCTGCGTGTCAACCTCAGGTCTGGGAAAATCTTTCTTCCTTTGCTGTTTGCCATCATTGTTACCATGGTTACAGGTGCCTGTAATGGCTTGTCAGGTAGAATTTACCCAAGGTAGTTATGTGGAAGGTAGATTAGTTGCCTGGATGTAATTGTGCTCATAGGATATAGACAGGAAAAAAGAAAACATCACTATGAACGGATGGAGCTAAACCTTAGAGGGGCTACTGGACTGCAGCTCAAGATGAATTGTTTGTTAAATCCTTCGGTGCTGATGGAGGGTGGGGCGACTTCTACCACAGCAAACACCTTGTGACCCAGTTTCAATATTTTTTTTTTCATGTCGAGCTTGAAATGAAAAGATCAGGGAGGTACTTCTAGAAGCAGGTTTATGCTATTATAACTTTCAAATGGATCATAACATCTGCTTGTGCTTTCAGAGATGCCACAAGTACGGTGAGGAATGTTGGGAATGTTTTGATACCAATACCGGCTCTAATACTGCACTTCAACCTTGACACTGGTTGTAAAACATTACTTTTTTTTTGGATGCCTTTGTTAAATGAAAGCACGTTTCATCCTGCAGCAGATTATATCTGTAAATCATTTGTACATGCTGTTTGCTTTTCTAAATAGAATCAGACTGATCAATTGATATTCTGCAAATGCCCATTAAGAAGGAGAGACATTAAGGTTCCACTCCCAGACACAAACATTTAGATTATTTCTTATAGCTTTTGCATAATATAATATTATATGGAAACACTATTACTATTGATATGGAACACATGTACCAACTTGAAATGTGTTTTTGAACCCCAGCCCTAATCATTATTTGACTTTGGAAGAGTACAAGACATCCCTAATTTGACAAATTTTTCAAAATAGATAAGACTGCATTTTCAGATCTAGAATGACTAGTAAAAAAATATTTTTTAAAGTCAAAGCAAAGCAAATCAAGCTGACCTTAGACCAGCACTTTAGGAGACAGTGGTTATCATTTTTCTCTAAGCAACAAGCAATGTATTTTTCTCTAATTTATTTCCTTCTTGTCTTGAAAACGAATGTGTTTCCAGCGTTACCTTGGTCCCATGACCAATGACTTTCCACGAATTTCCCAGCGAAGATGATGATGATGTGTCGTTCCTCGGTCCGCAGGTCAAACACGAAGGTATTTTATTCTTGTGCGGATCCAGCCTCAGCTCCAGGTTGTCACGCTATCAACGAGGTAATCGCCTCCCTCTGCATCAGTTTTAGAAGAGGTGTCTTGTTTTCTGAACGAATTAGCTGTTTTCAGGTAAATTGGGTTGTCAAAGTCAATATGGAGCGGGAACATGAGAAAATGGCATGGACAAACACAGGAGAGAGAGAGCGAGAAAGAGAGAGCGAGAGAGAATCCCGTAGGTGCATGGTTTTGCTGTTATATAACTGCACTGACCCCTTAAGACCGTACCTGTTTTCAAGAGCAAGCAGGCCAAGCACAAACAGCTTAGACCCAGGAGCGAAGGGAATTCATTTAGATTTGTTTGGGGAATTCAGTTCAGGGTTGAATCTATTCTTGCTATGTTTAACAAACTGACTTGCATTTATTCTGCAAATTGTTCCCCGTTCCCCTTTCGTCCTCTGTTGTCAGAAATGACTTTTGCGCTGAGCCAATCAAATCGCCAAAACATGCTGTCCTTCTGACTATTTATCTGGACTGGCTAAGTCTTAGGCTGACACACACACACACACACACATCATTACAGATTAACGTTCTACAAACAAAAGAATGATGTCAACCTACATTAGAGCAAATGTTTAAAAGCACCGTGCAAGTCTCATGAAATTTTGAGGAAATGAGCATGTCTGAAAATGCAAATATGCGCTCCATGCACGAAAAGTGAGAGAAATATGTTTTCCCATCATGAAAGTATTACATACAGATAGGGCTGGGCGATATGGTTGAAATCAATATCATGATAATCATATATATATATATCAATATATATCACGATATGGTTCATGTATGCAAAATCACGTTAAATAATCAAATTAATGTTCATCTCATTGAACCAAATGATAATGTTAGGTGTGATGTCAAACAAAACGGAAATATTCAAATAATATTCCTACCATACCTCATTTTATGAGTTTTTAAGTAAAATTTGCTGTGGCGAGTCATTTTGCAACAGTTGATGTAAAATACTGACTAAGGAACTCAACTGGTCGCCAAAAGTTGACAGGTTTCAAATTTGCTTGAATTATGTATTTATTTAAATGTGTCCAGAATATTCCTCCATATGGCAACATGCTGGATTTTGTTGTCGTCGTCTCTTCAAACCGTTGCCTCTTCAAACCTTGTCCATCTGTTTGGCAAAATGACTAGAAACCTGCTATGTCGAACTGCAAAAAATAGTAACGGAGGTGAGGAACGCCGTGAAGACACAGTAAAGTGTTCAAAATGTATGAAAGGCAGAGTCACAGAAGCTCATTATAAAATTCTGCTTTGCTTGGCTGTGTTGCAGACGCTATCTTCCACCCTGTTGCCCCGGACTAGGTAATCCTCTCTATGCTTCAGAGAAATCTACGGACCATCTCTGTTAATCTCTGCACTGCTGTATGGGTGTGTGTACTGCAGGCTTTCCTTAAGCTCTCCACCGCCGATAACCACAGACAGAAAACTTACCGGAATGAAAATCAAGCCAGTTCTATTATCATATTTTTTTTATCACATCCTCCAGCTTTAAATCCCAGCAGTGCTCAAGTCTTTGCTCTCAGGGAATTTCGCAGCAACAGTTTGGAAACAGAGCGAGAGTCGAACCGGCTGGTGAACATGGCTGTGATAAGGTGAAGCCAATGGGGAGAGAGAAAAAGATGTGAGGAAAATAACAGTGAGAATGACTTTTTGTCTCTGTGCACCATGTATCTAACTCTCAGCCAGCTAACTGATGCGAGAAACTGAATATCTACCAGTGGGCCAAAGAGCCAAGTAAGATACTCCATGTGGGGCTGTTCAGTTTTAAATGAACAATAGTTAAGGAGCCTGTTGCATCAGCTGAACATTCATTGGAAGGTAAGTTAGGGTGTAAAGTCTACACTTAAGCTAGTTTTTAACACTAAAGCTAATCTTTGTTTAATTGCACCATGGAGACTAAAGGTACATCTCAGCTAGCAGAGCGTAGTCATGAACAGTGATATTTTCACCTTCTGTGGCCAATAACATGCCTGCCAAAATCAATTTCTCCTGCCTCAAGTAACGGTAGCCCAGGTTAAAGTTAGCTAACATGGTTTTAGCGAGAGAGAAAGAGGATAAACCTAGCTTATTTAACATCACCAAATGTCAACAAATAGCTATAATCTAGTACAAAGTATTAGGATTAATGTTGTTTCCCATATAGCCACTACAACCACAGACATTTAATAAACTAGTAGCCTACAGACAAGAATAGTGACATTAAGTGGTTAACTGTCAATTGCAACAGGATAAAAGCTATGTAGCTAGGCCTAAAGCAATTTCCCCTATTGCGAATAGGGTGGGAAAACAATAGTTATCTTGGTTTAAGATAGCTAAAATTGTATTTGGTTCTTTCCTATCAAATCAATTTGCCAATTAAGCCAACATTGTACAGAAAACATTACACCTAGTAAGGGGTTGGTGTAAGTTTTAAGTTGTAAGTTATATCTACATTGGAAATATTCTCTTTGTCAAAATTATAGTAATGGGTAAACTCATAGTGAGAATTTATATTCAAATTAGCCTTCATTTGAACTTGGTTTTAACTTGAAGAGGCTGCTGGTCCCTTAAGCTGTGTTACAAATAGACCAGGTGCTGTGCTTGTAGGTGCTGTGGAAAAGCCTTTGGGGCAGATAGATTTAGACTAGACAGGGACTTGAGTTTCTGCATCTGTGCAAACTACAGCAGCGGTAATGACACCTCAGTAAGGGAAGTCCTTACTAAGCAATCTGACCGACCACATAGACTCTCCTGCTGCTTTATGAGCCTGTAAGCCAAAGCATTTAGCGATGCTTCACGAATCAGCTGCTAAGCTAAATAGTGGTTACCAGGGAGCTATTTAACCTTCTTTCTAACCCTCATGTTTTTATGTTCAAGTAAGCATTTCAGACGAACTGGAAACCACTACACATAAGAGGGTGCGCTGTGAAATTTGGTGATACCAATGGTGTGTGCTTAAAAATGTGATACAAAGCTTTCTGCAGATTTACTGTAGATGTTTTGTTATGTTCAAATTGAATCTAGGAATTGGTCAAGGTGTCAAGTTATAATATTGTTATAATAAGTTTGGTGCTTTGTTTACATTCTCATCACCGCACATACTGACACTTTGTCAGCCCATAAATGTGGCAATGCAGTAACCATTATTTATACATAGCAAATTGTAGGTGTTAATTTAACTCGTTTCTATCAGTCCACACCCATCAGAGGTCATTTAACACTTTTTGATAGTTTTGGACACTCGCCTCAGCTCTAAGAGTGAACAAACAACTCTCAATCAACACTTGTCAACTCCAGCTAATTGCCACCGAAAAAAATCAACACTCATCAACACTGCAATAACACTGAATAACCTCAAAATATCTGTAAAAAGTTATTCAAAGCGTAGTGTGTTCAAATGTTCCCCTCAACGTTATTCTGTCTTTCTTCTCTTGTCCATCAGTCTCGTCCACATCCGTGTCTGCTGTCATGTTCTAGCCTCCAGCTTCAGCCCTCTTCTGAAATAATAATAGGATTTTACGGGCAGCGCCAAATTAAAATGTAACACAAACTGAAGTGGACTGATGGTCCAGCATGGATTTCTCTGATGTTTCCTGAGGCAGCTTGAAACACGATACCAAAAATTTTTTGGAGAGGCCAAATTAGTGCTTAAATCTTCATGATGGCCTTGCAAGTTGGAACTGACAACTGGATGATTCAGGAAATAAATCAGGAATAGGTCCAAGAGGGTGTGTGCCACAAAAATATTGTGCTGTAATATGCAATTTTTGCTCTAGGCTACTTAGTATCAGCTGAAAATGATAGAGAAGTTATCTATTGGATTTTTAACCACATGCCCACTGTAAAGATCGGCCTCTCGGGTATTACAGCTGTATTCAAGATTTTAAATTCTCAGCTTGACCGTGACTTTTCAAGTATCAAAGAGCCAGTGAAATAATCAATAGGTGTGAAAATGTCATGATAGACCTGCAACTTTGAGGCAGTTGACCTCGGCTAAAAAGATAAAAGGAGAACACAGTCAATAATACGGTGGTAATGATGGCAAAAACATCAACTTTCTTTAGACGAGACCGCAGAGACCTAGCGATGCTTTGAAAGTGATCAATACGACCGTAAATCGAATTCTACAACTAAACCGGTCGCCCGTGCGAGAGATGCTAAGATGGGATGATGTGTGCTCTGCTTTTAGCACCACTTAAAACGCTCGCTGCCGCATTAGTTCCAAAACCGGAGGCGTCGAGAGGCACTTTGGACCCAGGCGGGAGCAGAGAGTCGTGAGGAGATAAAACCCGGATGACCTTCTCCAGATCAGCAGAGGATAAAAGCGGCTTAATTCTGGAGATGTGTCTCCGCCGAGAGAAGAAAGACTGCGCGACCCTCTTGACCCGTTTATTAAAAAAAAATAAAAAAAATAAAAAAAAAAAGCCCCAGCATCCTGTCCGGTTCAACACCTAGCAGATGGAGTAAATGACACAAGAAATAAAAAAAAAAAAAACATCAAATCTAAAAAGAATGCCACCCGTTGCTTTTCTCACTTGGCTCCCGATGGGTTCTTCTCACGATCCGGTGATTGCAACATCTGTCCTGCAGTAGTGTCTGGAGCAGAGGATATCCTGTTCAGCGTGTGTGTGTGTTTGTGTGCGCAAATACATCCTAGTGTGACCGAGGGGCCATTTATTAATTACAAAGCGGCCTGGAAAAGGGACTCCTGCCAAGTTCAAGATCCACAGGAGCAAATTATCAGCTCTGACAGCTACACAGTCAATTCCTGACCTAACAAATGCGTCGCTCTTACCTTTCCTGTTGTTGTGTCAGTGTCCCATGGCTTCCATTTTCCTCTCTATAAATTGCAAGTGCCTCAGGATTTGACGAGCCTCCATTTCTCGCACTATAAAAACCCTTAACACGCCGTTAGCAATCAGGGCTTTTCTGCTGCATTCCTGTTGTTGTAAGATGTTCATGTGGAGTTCTACCTTCGCACTTTTCTAAGATCAGATTCTCATTGGGCAAACTCAGAGTAAGATGTGACTCTCATTTCCCTTGGTCAAATTAACACTATTAAAAGCCTTGTGTGTTACATAAATAACTTTAATGTGAATGATTTTTTTTTAGGTTTTAACGTTTATGTTTTTGTTTTTCTTGGATGTATGGCAGTGATTTATTGCATGTGATCCAATATGTCGTAGGGTTCAAGCATTGACCTTGGGCTGTGGCCTGTTTTCTGATTGGTCCATTCAGGTGGATTAAGTGGACATTTTGGAAAGGATTGTAAGATCCATTGTCTCTTTGTCATGTACAGTTAGGAGGTAAACATCCAGCTGAAAGAAGTGATTACTGACAGCAGAGTCAGTAGAACATGCGTTATTTCAATGGAAGTAATACTCAGTTAGAAGGAGAGACAGTGATGTCACAGTTGAATAAATATGAGTTGAAGGAAAATTAAATCATTGCTTAACTCGCCATCAGGAAGCTATTTGAGGGAGACAGGATTAATAAATAGGATTTCGTTTTTTGCGGGGGGGGGGTTCTTGAATATATGGGAATCCACACTCCAACATAGTGGGTCGCAGTAATGCACCTTCAAGTTGGAAGTTGGAACTCCCATTACTCCCATACCAGGTCTCTCTTGATTGCATCTCAAGGAGACAACCTGGTAAAATAAAGGTTAAATAAAATAAAACCAAACAGAAGAAGAAGTCATGTAACCCCGATGAAGGCTTTCTGCCAAAATGTGTTGTTTTTTCTGTACCAACAAAGTTGTTCTTCCTTTCTCGCTTTTCCTCGTATATGTACTTTGGTTGCAAGGTGAGGTGTATTGACACTTTTGCTTTTCTCGAGCTAATAGCATGGCTTGCCCAGTTGGCACTGTCCTCTTCTTTGGATTCGCTTTCTATTTGTGAAAAAAAAAGCCCCATTCGTACTGTCCGCTTGCCACTACTGCCGCACTGTTGCTCCACCAACATGAGGAATCGCTTGAGGACAAAAAGAACCACGCTTGTTTTTCTTTTCTTTTCATTCCAGCAGTCAGCGAAGGCACAAAAACTGGCCCGGCACCGTTTGAGAAACATGAGTTTGGTGTGACAGTGTAACGATTTTGCTGCAGAATGTGGGTCTTCTGTGATGTCTACCACTATTATTTGACAGCCGATCTTTTTCCTTTCCCTAGCCCTAGTCCCTAGTTTTGTGAGGAATGTGTAAAACATGAACACACTCGGTCCACATCTGAAATCGATAAAACGCACAGACCAACCCGAAATATAATTCAAGGATAAATAGAAAACAATAGCAGCACGAGGGGGGTGGGGGGGACAAATCGCCGCAACCTTTTGACCATAAGGAGAATCGATTGCCCCTGAAATGCCTGGAAATCTTGTGGTTGAAATGCTGTGGGCTATAACCCGAGAGAGGCTTTAAAAACCCCGGAGCGCCCGGCGTTATCTTTTTTTCCATTTATCCTTCAGCGCCGCACCTGCCCCAATCTGCTCGGGCGTGTGCGCTTCCCCATTTCTTTTTTAAGCCCAAATATATTTCAGACGTAGACCATCTGGAAGTGCTCCAAATCTAGATGGATTCAGATGGAGTGCCGTCTCTCTCTCTCCCTGACTCTCCGACTCCGGATCACGCCCTAACCATAAATCCCCGCCGGAGTCAAGGGCAGCGCCGCAATTAACACTTGGATTGGGAACGAGCGAGCGAGCGAGCGAGAGAAAACGACGAGAGAGGGAGAGAGAGAGGGAGAGGGAGAGTTGATGTGTTTGCTCGAAGCATCACGGCAAAATAAGAACTGTCACATAAATATTCTCTGAGGATGAATAGATTGTCGTAAAATGTGACGTACGAAGAATAAACACGCCGCTCAGTGCCAGAGGTTGGCCGCCGCAGCGAGTGAAAATCCTTCACACTGGTTTATGGTGTTTTGTTCTGCGGGGATAATTCTCCCGACATATTGTCATCATTTTCTGAGGCTCGTCGGCTCATATGTATTTACTAGGCGTCGCCCCGAAGCCATTAGAACTAAAGAATGATGTCCTTTATAGAAAAAATAGCAGAGGGGGGGGGGGGGCGGGGGGGGTCGATTCGCCCCAGAAAAGTGAAGGGTGCGCTTTCGTGTGCCAGGCGGCATTAGCTTCTTGAATGTTTCTTTTTGGGCCGTTATTTATAGTTTCTAGCGATTTCAATGACAACGAATGCTTACAATGACAGAATAAATGGCTCTGACCTAGACTGCTGAGTCAGCAACAAAGGCCATTTTAACTTTTACTGTGAGCAAAGAAGACTCTCCCCACTGTGGCTGGAAGCATTTCACTGGGGATCCTCGACTCCTTTAGAACATGCTGGCCAAAACACTCTCAACATTTCTCTCACTTTTCTGTGTCCAACCACCATGGAGGACATGATGTCATCATGGTGTCTGTCTGTCTCTCTCTCTGTCTGTCTCTCTCTCTCTCTCTCTCTCTGTGTCTCTCTGTCTGTCTGTCTGTCTCAAGAACAACACTTGATAGAAACTCATGCTTACACCACAAGTTTCCCCCTATAGAGTAGATGATCTAATTAGATTTTGATGGACTTTGCAGCATAAATTTGCATGTTAATGAGGAAAAACTCATTTTCTTGAAACTAAGGTTAAAATCACAATGAAAGGATGAATGAATGGATTTTGAGAACATCTTGCTTTAAGTGCAAACCAAGGGGAGAGCAGTTAGGGAGAGAAAGGCAGTTTCATTGGATGGGAAGGGCAAAGGGGCAGGGCTGATGAAAAATCTGTGACAGTTTTATTGGTTGGAATTCCTCCCAGTACACAGTGATGTCACCACTAGAGAAGTAAAAATTAATGAGATTATGATTGAAAATTTAACAAAATTTGATTTGATTAAAAAAAAAAAATTTGTCATTTTTTTTGCCATGAATTATTTTGAATTTTTCATGTCATTGTGACTTTAAGCTTGAAGATACAGAGTTCATATTAACACTGTCCATCTGTTATGTGAAGACAAATATGTTGACAGAAATATTTGCTAATTAAAGTGATAATTAGCTTAATGAATGGCCTCGTTAGCATAACTGGTTATGTTTAATATGTCACAGTGATTATGGCGGGACATTAGGCGGCTCATGTGCCTCCTGCTCACTCGTGCTGCTAATGTCAACTCAAATGTCGGCTTATTGACACTGACAGCAATATGAACCAGAATCCTCTGTGATTTGTGATATTCATTTCTATATGATATGAATGGAAATGTCTCCTTTCCTTACTTCCCAGGTGTGAGAACGATTTATCATCTCAGCAACACTCCAGCGATGCAATCTCACAGAATTTACTCACGGTGAGGAATGGCCGATCACTATCTTCAGTTTTGAACCTGAAAGGTTGAAGGCTATTGTTGTTTGACTGACATTTCATCTATCTCTCAGGCTCCACTCGCCGCCCCTGCTTCATGCCTCTGTGGGGTATATAGTGTCGTCGGCGGTTTCTAATGAAAGATATGGAAATTTTCCCTTTCTGCCATGAGTGACTGATCGCTGGAGTGGTGTAGACTGATCTGTGTAGCGTTTGTGCCGGCGCTCCCCTCTGGGAAATGTCTATCCACACGTTTTCACAGTAGGACCTCACTTATTAAAGAGGTATTTGCATTTCAGCTTTGACTTGATCTTAAGATTTTTCCTCCATATCCTCTTTGACGTATGTGCATGTAGAGCTGGAAGATGAAGTAGATTTCTCACACAAACACGAAGATTAATTTTGTTCATAAAACCTTTCTATGGAATTTTTAGCCACTTGAGAAGATGTTATTCCAGAGGCTGACAACATGCCGGAAAAGTCTTTGATTGTACATTGTACATTCTTTTCAATACATTAAGCATTTCTGTTCCATCCCTTCAATTTAATAGCAACACTGAAGTCAACTGCATGAAAAAACAAAAAATGCAACAGCAGTCGAATATTTAGAGAAGCAAGCATGTGACCAGGAGAAACACCTGATTGGCTGGAATCCTGGATGTAAGAAATGAATGAGATGCTTCCTCCATAATTCCTCCATAATTCCTCCATAACTTAATTAACTAAACCCCAGCGAAATCTGTGGTGAAGCCTGACACCTAATGGTGAAAAGTAGGGTACTGCACTGGTCATCTGCTATTGGCTGGTCTTTGTGCCAGGTGATGTCACCACCTGTTGTACTCAGAAGTGGTAGAAGTACACAAATTCCCTACTCAAGTAATAGTGCAAATACTCATTTAAAAATATGCTCTGGTAGAAGTTGAAGTACCATTTCAAATCCTTTACTCAAGTCAAATTATAAAAGTACATGGACTTAAATTTACTTAAAGTATAAAAGTAAAAGCCGTTCTCTAAAAAAGTATTTCTAATGTTCTAAACTGGTTTTCTGTTGAGCGTTCCTCTGAATCCAGATGAGAAAGAGTCTGCAGCTCAAATCACAAACCTGAACCCTAGCAGCTGAATTCACGAACGTTAATTCTCTCTCTTGTTGCTTCTCTCTTCTTCGTGTTGCTTCTCTTTCTCTCCCTTTCCCTAATTTTTGGTGTCGCTTTGCTGAACAAGCAGCCAATCACATCTGGCCCTTGATCAACTGCTTCCGGGATGGAAGCTGTCTGATGCTGAAAATTATTTTTTTTAGAAAATCAGTTGATGATTTCCCGAGTAACGAGTCTGTTTTGAAAATGTAGTGAGTAGAAAGTACAGATTTTTCTTTTGAAATGTAGTAAAAGTAAAAAGTCTTCAGTGAAAGTAAAACTTGAGTAAAGTACAAGTATTTTTACTTTGTTACATCACAACTCTGGTTGTACTCTATAGAGGGTGACATCACAGGGCACAGAGACCAGGTAATAGCAGATGACCAGTGCAGTACCCTACTTTTCACCATTAGGTGTCAGGCTTCACCACAGATTTAGGTGGGGTTACTCTTTAACTGCTCTATTGGTGCTATGGACAGAACATGTATAGTGCACACTTTTAGGCTCCGTTCAATAACGATGGTTTATTGTCAACCACATTTGGAACAGAGTACATTCAAATTTGACTGTTTCCTCTATATTTGTCTTACAACAAGGGCATTTTTACCTCCACCATGGAGGTCCGGTTTTCACCTGGTAGTTTGTCTGTCTCTCAGTAGGTATCTCAAGAATGTATGAATGGATTTCTATAGGTTAGATAGGCTTTGGGCAAGGAACAGCTCATTAGATGATCTGGATCCGGGATGGGAGCGTATCTATGTTCCCAGGATCCTATGTTCCCCAGATTTATATGGCACATAATGGGAACATGACAAAGGGTCCTATGTTCCCAGGGTCCTACATTCCCTAGTTCTACATATGTGCTCTCCCAGGGTCCTATGTTCCCAGGGTCCTATGTTTAACCCTAACCCTAAACCCTAGCCCTAACTAACCATATTAAGCGAATACAGAGCTGGGTTCCCATTATGTGCTATATAGAGCTGGGGAACATAGGACCCTGGTAACATAGGACCTTGGGAACATAGGACCCTGGGAACATAGGACCCTGGTAACATAGGAATGACTCCTCCTCCATTAGATGATTAGCGTTTTTTAACCCTAATTATGAAACTAACAGGGATAGAGACTTCCAAATCCTTTGGGTATCTACAGGGTCAAGAAACCAACTTTAAGCGACAGGAATGATGCATTTGGGTTTAACAGCAAGTTGGAGAATTGTTCAGCGTTGGCGGAAGTGTGCATGCGCTCTCAGAGAGCCTTCTAGTTTTCTCATGCAAAACCTGTCTAGGGAGCAGAACTTCGTAGTGGGGAAGCGAAGCTTTGAGGCATGCAAGGAAAAGAATCATTATTTGATATTGTAAAGCTACAGGGATCTGGTGGAAATGTCTCATCTTTTCTGTTCAGGATAATGTTAGGACACTGTGCTGCTGTGTGTATATCAGGGAATCCTTAAACTCTTGGATCCAGGCTCCAACCCACACCAGTACCCGTTGTGATATAGGGGTCCAAAAGCTACAGACATAGGACCAATTTTGGATCACTATAAGTTTTATCCTTCGTGTCGATATGAAGTAGGAGCAATTCCAGCGTACAGGGTGACTGTCAAGATAAGACATGCTGTATATGGCTGAAATCCCAAGGTCAGTCTAAACATGAAAGACAGATAGCAGGCTGGGAAGCTTCTTAGCTTCTAATGGTAGAGATAGCAAGGTTGGACACTCTGGGAAAAAAAAGGCTCTTGAAAGACTCTTGAGAAAAAGAGCAATCCAAGGCACTTCAAAATAGGTTAAAAAGCCTTTGTTCTAGTCGGCTGTTTATTATGAAGAGTTACAGCCGGTGCCCAGGCTTTTTTTTAAGGCTTTTTAACCTGTTTTTAATTTATTTTGGAGTGCCTTGGATGCCTTTTTCCGCATCACTCAAAAAGGGAAATGAGGGTGGAGGATGCGGCAATCATCTTGTTCAAAAAAGGACACAAGGGAGGAGGAAGCGGCACTGATCTTGTTCTGATCACAACACTAAAGGCTGTATTTATCTCTCCAAATGGCTATAGCCTGTGTGTGTGTGTGTGTGTGTGTGTGAAAATCTGTGTTTGTGTGTCTTGAAACCTCTCTGAGGAATATAGATCGTCTCCCTCTACAGTCAAGTCAACATCATTATCCATCATGGCTCACGATTACCCATCAGCGATGTCAAAATACACTCACCGCAGGCAGGCCAGACAAACACACACCTGACACCGAGTAACCGAAAGCCGCACACACACATACACACACACACACACACACACACACACATACAGTGAGTTCTATCACTGAGAAAACAAGGTACAGAGTTGGTACAGCCCCAATGACAAAAGGTACAACTCTGCACTTTCTCACAGTGACGGGCGGAAGAAACTAAGTACAGAAACTAAGTATTCTTGTTACTGCAGCTAACTTTTTGTGTAGGGGAGACCGGGGCATGGTATCACACTTTTTACTCATCTTTACTCAGGCCACTTGCTACACAAGCCAAAGGTTTGCGGGTCCAAGTATATCAAAATCATATTTATTCAGAAATGGATGACAAAAAAGCTATTTCTAAGCAAAAAAAAACAACAATTTCGACAGTTATGACAACATGCCCCACCCAGACATTCCTGAGAAAGATCCTTCTCTGAGCACAGAGCTTCACCAAACCATTCAAATTTATTATCAGGTTACAGCTAACCCTTGCTTTTATGTGTCACAATGTATAATTATTCTGATTCCTTTATAAGAAAAATATGAGAAGAAAAACACAGAAGAGTTTTATTATTTACTTTAAGGTTTCAAAATTGTTTTTATGTTAGAGTGTTTTGACTTAGTATTCAACATATGTAAGCTCTTATTATGAAAGTAAACGTTTGTGTAATTGGACTTTTGGCTCTAAAATATTCAGTTTAAGAAATAAAGCCACTGAGACAACATGTGACAACTAGCCCCGCACTCCCCTACTCACTGAAGTGGTTGTTTTGAAATCAGTAATTTTCCTTTTCCTTACCTAAGTAAGTTTTGATTGAAGTATTGTACTTCACTTAATTTTACCGCTCCATAAGCATCTGAACCTGGCATAATTGTAAAGTGGGCTCTTGTGGAGCCATTTGCAGTGAGCGGTCAGTCAGCCAGGAAGAGAAGAGTACTCTGGCTTTTTTTTTGATTACGCACTTTATTTTGTAGAGGGTATTGTTTTTCTCCCGTTACTGTAAAATAATCTAGTTTGAACTCTCCTTAGAATTGCATGGAAAAAATCACGTGACAAGTAACTCAGGAACTTTTACTCCGAGTACATTTTAAATGAGCTACTTTTTACTTTTACATAAGTAAATTTTTACACTGGTAATTTTACTTTAACTTAAGTAAAATCTACTTCTACTTCCCTCCAAGAAGAGACTAATCAATGAATATTACTGTAATGTGTGCTTGTGATTGTGAGTACCACACAGCTCTATAGGTGTACTGTATATGAAGGGGTGAATTATAGTTTGGGATTTTTCATGTGTTTTTGTTTTTATATACATTGGAATTTTTTTATTCAGTTTCTGTTTAGTTTTTGTTTGTTTTCAGTGTGGGTTTGGTAGTTTTAGTTTAGTTTTATTTAGTTTCGGGTTTTTTTTTTTGAAAGTGGTAGTATTTTTTAAAGGTATAATAATATAAGTTTAGAACAGGTGCTTTGTATATTTTGGTAGGTATTGTGTAATACAAATAATAAATCATTTATTCTTTTTGAAATTTTTTCATTAGCGTTCAGTAAAAATACCCCTAAATTCTTTGCTCATGAAAACAAAACAAAAAAATCTTTTTAAATATTAGTTAGTTTTAAAAGTAGACAAGATAGCTTTAGCTCAGTTTCAGATTTTTCACAGTCACACTTTCATTTTTATTTCAGTTTACGACACTGTTTTTTAACACCTAGTTTTCATCATACTTTCAGTTGTAGTTTACGATAATAACCTTAGTGTGCAAATGCACTTGTGATTGTGTGTACACCATAGCCATATAAGCTGTGTATGTACAGTATATGTTGTTTTTTGCAAAACACACAAAAATGATCATATTTTAGAAATAACATATGACTCAATTCAAATACATCTAGTGGAAATATTGCCCCTTTCCCCTCTGAATAGCCTTCACATCTTCCATCAAACCCCTGACTCCTGCAGCTCCTCGCTCTCGCATCACATGCCCTCGCAGTGTGTTCAGTGCCTGCGGTCCACGAGGAGCCGAGCTTGTGGAGGGAGCGGTCATTGTTGTCAGAAGCTGCAGGACAGAGAGTCGATATGCGCCCCGGCTGTGTCGTCTTGTTAGGTTGTTTGTCCCCCGCGGCCCGGCTTTACAGCGCCGCGTGGCTTTCTCCCTCGCTGTTTACGGTGGAAAAGGACACACCGCTGACACGCTGATGCCGCGAGCACTCGCTGAGAAGGAGCGTTTCAACTTTCACAAAAGGATGCCGATCTCCAGTAGCTGCACGGCAACAGCAGGAGCCATGATGTGTGTGTGTAGTGCTGGCTGAAAAACATTTGATGGGTAGACGCGGGGGCTAGTGGATGTTTTACCCACTTGTTAAAGGAGAACTCCACTCTCAGATGCTCTTAGACTGTTAAATATTAGCAATTTGTGTTATTTTGTTGTAATTTACTTTCCCGGTGTACCCAGGTTGCATTCAGTTCCACGTCAAATGCTTGTTGTCTTCCCTTGAATCGAGGGAGGAAGTCCCCGAAATGCCAGGATGGAGTGATGGAAGTGGAATTCAGTTCCAACAAGCATTGATTCTCCCTCATTCCCTGGTTTTCCCTCCCATCCACAAAAGAAATGCAAACTTCCAAGTGTATCCCACAATGCACCACTCTGCTCCAGCTGCCTGAATCCACGCCGATAGGAGGATGGCTAGATAGAAATTGTGCATATGCTATAAATGTAAGCTGATTTGGCAACTTCCAGTTCTGCTTTTCAATTTTTCATAATGCTGCGCCATTCAAAGGTGGGTAAGTTGTCAAAAGAGGCAGCGTTTTAAGTATTTCACTTACCTCGCTGGATAAGCCTTTATTTTATTTTGAGAGTAAATGTATAAGACTTGCTATATAAAGTAGTGAGGGCCGTTCAGCTCTGACTTTCTTCCCTTGCAGAGAACCTGGAGGGTTTACTTGTTGTACGTCAGACATTTCGTCACTAGGGGACTCAATGAAGGGAAGACATCATGGTCATGCGGCTCCGACTTTCCCTCAACCTGCCTCGTCTACTTCTACTTCAGTTAATGATTTTTCCTACATTTCCCAGAATGCCTTTCAGCAACCCCCCAGAGAAGGAGCGTGGGCTTGTTGCATTCAGCTGTGGGTGGAGAGAGCGGCAATCGGAAGAGCGAGAGAATGAGTTTTCCAGTCGAGAAAATCTAAAAACACAACTTGTGGCTGCATTGCATTCTGGTCTATTGAGGCTGCTGTCAGTGGATCTTTGATTCTGAGGGACTGATGTTGGATGAAAACCCTAAAAATGTCATGTTTTAGGGTGGGTTTTTTTCCTTTAACACAACCAAGCCAATGCATCCTCCTTTGCAGACAATACGAGTCAAGAGCAAGCTGCAATTTCGCTCCACAGCACCACCCCCCACCCCCTTGTTAAATCCGGACAAATCACCAGTTACACAGGCCATTATGGAGATGTGCCCATTTTATCCTGAAGAGACCGCAGCGGTGTGTAAATTGTACATTGTGCCATCAAGCTTCATTTCAGTATAACAAGCATACTGTATATCGTAATGGAGGCATAATGAGCGTCGCTTGCTTGTGTGTGTGTGTGTGTGTGTGTGTGTGTGTGTGTGTGTGCGCCTCAAGGTGCAATAACACCATGAGACGATGTTCAAATTCGGCCCCAATTATATTCGACACAGATTTAGAAGAGCGGGACGCCGCTTCGTGTGTTTTTATCTGAGCTGGTCTCGCTGAATCCTGATCTGGATCATTTAGCGGAGATGTGAAATCAGTGTATGGGCAAGAAAGCTTGTATAGCGCTCGCGGCCCCTTAGGGTGCTGCTGAATACTATGACAACTATTTCCTACACCATTTAATTGGCTATCAGGAAGTGAGAGGAAGTGAATAATAAAGTGTGTGTGTGTGTGTGTGTGTGTGTGTGTATACTGTACAAGCTCTCATGTCTAGTGATTCATAAGAGCAAGAACTCTCTCTCTCTCTCTCTCAGTAATTAATTAGTAGTCTTCTAATTACAGAAGCCAGCTCGTGATCCCATGTGCACATGTGCCCCCAACACGTGCACACGCATACTCTGACACACACACACACACACACACACACACACAGAGAGAGAGAGAGTTTCCACTGTCATGGGTTCCCGCACTCACACGTTTGCAGGACTGAGTTGATAACATCAGTGACCTTCAAGTTTTATTGAGTGTGCGTGTGTGTGTGTGTGCATGTGTGTGTGTGTGTGTGTGATCTCTGATAGATTTCAGGATCAAGAGTGGCAGAATAGGACAGTCAATATGTTCCTATCAGACAATGAAGCACCTATATCCCTATATCTCTCTCTCTCTCTCTGTCTGTCTCTCTCTTTCTCTCTGTCTGTCTCTCTCTCTCTAGCTGTCTCTCACTGTCTCCTGTTCTCTCTCTCTGTCTCTTTCTCTCTCTCTATCCCTCTCTGTCTCTGTCTATCTCTCACAGTCTTCCTCTCTTTCTGTCTCTCTCGCTCTCTCTCTCCTCTCTGTCTCTCTCTGTCTATCTCTCACCGTCTTCCTCTCTCTCTGTCTCACTCTCTCTCGCTCTCCCTCTCTCTCTGTATCCCTGTCTTCCTCTCTCTCCCTCTTCCTCTCTCTCTCTCATGCTCTCTCTGTCTCCCTGTCTTCCTCTCTCTCCCCCTCTCTCCCTCTGTCTCTCTCTGTCTCTCTCTCTCTCTCTCTCTCTGTCTGTCTCCCTCTCTCTCTCTCTCTCTGCCTCTCACTCTCTGTCTCTCTCTGTCTCTCTCTGTCTCCCTCTCTCTGTCTCTCTCTCAATCACTCACTCTCTGCAGATATAGAATTTAGGAGTATATTTACGGATGTAGCATCACTGCAGACGTTTTTTAAAGAATAGACAATCTTCATCAAAGACACACACACACACACACACACCCATACGGCCGTATCTTTGGTCAACAGTGGACATCATCCTGAGTCGAACTTCAAAAGCTCCATAACTCGACCTTTTTTGCATCAGATCTCTATTCAAATATCAAAATAACAATCCAGAAGTAAACAAATCAAACTGAGATGAAGTAATCCAAAGGGGCTAACGCTTCTGATTTTGCCGGTAATCAGAATCCCGTTCCGGACTCCATTTACACATCTGCCTGGCAGCCTCACGCTCATTTAGCCTCTCCTTTCATGTCTTTCATATCCAGCGTCCTTTTCTCTAAATCAGATATCCCTCTTCTCCCTTTCCCGCTCTCATATTTCCATTCTTTGATTGATTGTCCGTTTCATCGCGGCGACACCTACCCCTCGCTCCCGGTTTCCGACAAGAGGCGGCCCCGGGTCTTCCTTTTCCACTTTGGCAGCACCAATTTTCCTCTCCGATGAGATGATGTGAAAGTAATTGCACATTTTCCTCCTCGCTGTGTGTGATTGTGACGCTTGGTCGGAATATCCAATAGGTAGCAGCAAGGGTTGATTGCTTTCAATCTCTTCAAACAAGTCGCTATTATACCCAAAAAAAAAAAGTTCAGTTAATCAACATAAAAAAAAAAAAACGTTAATTTCTGGAGTGAGCCATGATATCTTAAACGTCAGCAGCAGACAGTAAGAAGAATTGATGAAAAGAATGCTAAGAAAGCTGCATTTTCATGGTGTCTAGCTTCCGTAATTCAACATATTTCTGGTTGAAAAAGGATGTTGGGGTAGGACATAATGCAGGGAGGAGGGACTGTTCAAAAGTGGGACCAGAGTAAACATGGAAAAGTGACTCAGCGCTTTGCTAATAATTTTGAGCTTCATATATTCTGGATTCTTCAAAATGAATCAATTCCAGGCACCAGGAGGCAATCATGGTGGCTTAGGAAGATGTTGCCAGTCATGTAAAAGTTGTGAAGTTGGGGAATGTGTGAAATCTGGTTCAAATCCCATCCAGGACATCTCTAGCCTTTCCTGTCTCCCTTGACTTTGAACTGTCTAAGGCAAAATGCCAAGAAATGCCAGGTTTTATATGATGGGTATTATTGGTTGGAGTTTTATATACGCTGACCGGTGCACCATGAAGTAACCACTAAAAATACACAGTTTTCCAGGAAGTAAACATAATGAGATTTTGATATAAAAAATAAAAGATTTTTTTTTAGCATTTATTGTTTAATAGGTGTACATTATGCTATGGAGAATCAGCCGGCAAGGTGAAAAAGTCATCTTTGATTTCATTGTGACTTACATTGTGGCATTTGTTGTTACAGCTCATTCTTGGGAGTTTGTGTCTCCCGATTTGGGTATGTACGTATCACGATGAATACTTTTGTTCTGTGTAATTACAATATTGGTGAACATCTTATGCAGACTACCTGTAAATGGCAACAAGAGGCTTGGGGGTCACAAGGGGGTCAAAAAGCTTTCATGATCCCCAAAACATTCCCAAGACTTGCTGAACATTTCCCCAAATCAGCACAGAGTCCCCTTGATAATCCTCAACCCTGCCAATTCATATGCACAGTAAATAAACATTATCATATTGGCACTGTGGATGTAATGTTTTCTTATGAATTAGCATTCAGCGAGCAGTCTTCAGATTAATTGTTCTAATCCCCATTGTCATTGTCTTAATGTGAACCCTCACCTCTGTGGATCAGCTCTAGGACCTGCCCTATGTTACGAGGAGCTTTTGATATGATTCATCACTTTTACAGGTGTGTGTGTGTGTTGCAAAATGACGATGCAAGAGAACACAATGCAAAGGGGGGAAGGAGAGTTTTAAGAGAGAGCAGGAGGGTAGGAAGCGACAGATTGGGGAGAGAAAGTGAGAGAGTTTTATAGTTAACTCAGTCTCCTCTGACTCATAACTGCTGCCACTGCCAGAGCCTAGGGAACTAGACAAAGGGCTCTCAGGTGCCTGACTGAAATGAAGATGGAGAAAGAAAGAGGAGATTTATGTGTGTGAAAGAGAGAGAGTGTGTGTGAGAGAGAGAGAAAGGTGTCTCATGTGCGGCAGTCCTCACAAAGGCAGCGCGAGGATGAGACAGTTCCCATGCAGGGAGACAGAGGAGAGGAAAGGCAAAAAAGCCAGTGGGACCTATGCCGAGCTCAGCCAGTTGTGACACGTTCAGAGAGGAATTCATTATACCGAGCCCCATCATGCAAATGAGGCACAGGTCAGCCGGGGGCCCTCGGCACCCCGCGTCGGAGGTTCGGCGCTTGAGGGACGTGACTCGACATTCCCGACGGGTCCGTCTCCGGGGCGAGATTTCTCGAAGTGTGTGTTCACAGCTTTCTCCCTTGGCTTTCCACTCCGGCTCCGTAATTAACAAGGTGGATGCCTTTGGTGAATTCCCTCTTAACCTTGTCATTGCGTACCCTTGGGTTACCATGTGTAATTCAAATTCAGCCCTAATAAAGAAAAGTGTCAACTTAAAGGAGAAGTCCACCCTTCAATTTGTGATGTGCAATGCATTCCAGGAGTTATTTTGTGATGAAGTGTTATCATTTATGTTTTTTGGTGTACCCACTTTCCCTCAACCTGCCTCTTCTACCTCTACTTCAGTTCGTGGTTTACTACATTTCCCAGAATGGCCTTTGACAACCTCCAGAGAAGGGGCGTGGACTTGTAGCATTCAGCTGCAGGTGATACATGTAGGTGACAAGATTATTATCGTTAACGAAAACTAACGAAATAACTAAAACTAGGTGTGAAAAAACATTTTTGTTATCTGAAATAAAAATAAAAACGAGGCTTTACAAAAAAACAATAACTAATTGAAACTGTATTGTGTGTTTACAAAACGAACTAAAATAAACTAAAATTACAGAGAAAATGTCTTTAGTTTTCGTCTTTGTCAATTTATTTCATACATAAGCCTAGTATTTTGGGTGGATATGAAATCTATCTTCCAATTTTTTAGCTGTGCCAGTTTTAGTCCACGCCCCTCGCCTGGCATCATGGCGGCGAAAGTCGGGAGAAAGCGGCAGAGTCCCATTTGGGATTACTTTCAATATGTCTCAGATAAGAGCAAGTGCCTTACAGTGGAAGGTGATAAAATATGTGGAACATTTCTCAAGGGGAAATATCCCACGAAAAAAAAAAAGTCCATTTGAAAAGCTCACACAAGAAGGCTAACCTAGCTTACATTGACAAGGTAAGGGAGAACAAAATGAATACATTTTTTAAAATGGTATGATGTTTTGTTGAGTTTTTATTACACAATACTATTTCTGACCTTTCTGAATCTCGCCCCTGACAAATATACAAAATTACGAAAAAAGACTAAAACTAACACTGAAACTAATAAAAACTAAACTAAGCATTTTCAAAAAATGAAAACTAAACTAAACTAGCAAATCCACTTTAAAAACTAATTAAAACTAAACTGAAATGGCAAACAAAAAGTCAAAATGAAATAAAAATAAAAACTAATGAAAAATGCAAAACTATAATAACCTTGGTAGGTGAACAGAGCAATAGCAATTGTGATAATAAGTGCAAGTGAAGAGCAAGAGTTTTTCCTGTCAGGACAAAGTGAGAGTCTTGTGGCTGCATTGCATTCTGGTCTATTGAGGCTACTCTTAGTGGAGAAATTGGTATCTCTTCCTCTTACATCATCAAACAACAAAATGGGCAAGGTATATGACCAATCACTGTTAAACAAGAAGTGTTTTTGAGTGGATTCCATTTTTGTCTCAGGGGTGGCTTTCAATAGTTTAAACTGGAAAAGCCCGCAAAAGGTGAACCATAGTGCTGATGATGGTCTGAGGACCAAAACGTTCACCTTTTTTCTCACTTAATCACTCTTTTTCACTATGTAAATAAATCATCTATTTTTGCATCCAATGAGCCTCAATAGTTTTTGTCAGTGTGCGGGCTTTTTCTGATTACATTGGACTGTTATGCTGGCCTCTCGCACCTGGCCCACTCCTTGGTAAGCCTTGAGTCAAGAGTGCAAACTTTTTGATAATAATAGCTTAAACTGGGCCAGGGCCATTGCTTTCCACACTCTGTAGGTGAATGTACCGATGCTCTGAATGTCTTGCTCAGGACATGTTCACTCAAACTCTTTGTGAACTGATAAAGAAGAAATGAACAATCAGTTGTGGGTTGTTACATTGCGGGTTGCTTTTGTTGGTGATAGATGTGCAGGCCGGGAGCACACTGTACTGTATCTAATTAGGATGACATACGGCAGAAAGCGCTTTTGAATCATTTTTCCTCTGCGGGAATGAAGCTGTACTGAAACAAAAAAAAACTTGTGTCCTCTCAGTCTGTGCTTTGCCAAATTGTCCCTTCCATCTTCTGACAGCTGAATAGAGAACAAGATTAGAATTTCCTAACAATCTATCTTGAAATCCTCTCCTCTTGAAATAGCATGTATCTACAATAGCAGTCACCATTTTCACACCATGCGCTAAATGTTACAGAGAATTACAGCTGCTTTACGCCGAATCAGAATCACAAACATTTTTATCCAAGTGCACAAAAGAAATGTACAGGAATTTATCTTGGTGACATTTGTGCAGGTACAGAGACAATAAGAACTCCCTATTGGTGCAAAGGGACAGTGCAGGACAGTGGGTTATATACTATATCAGCAGTCCAATGGAACAATATACCATGAGAGAGGAAGAAGGAAATGCATGGACTTGGCTCTGAGCAATGTGGAGCATGGACATGGTTCCCGAGGCGTACAAAGACTTGTGGAGACATTCTAAGTATTGCAAGACTTTGCAAATAGCACTTAGCAAAATAAATTGGATTCACTGGACAGAAACAGAGCAACAGCCTTGGGATTACAGTCAGTTCCCATGGCGGGGCTGTTGAATAGGGTGACAGCTCTTGGGAAGAAGCTGATAATGGCCCAGTAGGCTACCATCTCCCAGAGGAAAGTTTCTTGAACAGGTTCTCTGGGTGTGCAGGGTTGACAGCAACCCTGCCAGTCATTGGCGTCATGCAAGCCCCTTCGTGGAGGCCGGCTGACAGCCAATCACCCGCTCAGCAGTGCAGACAATAGATTGGAGCTTAGCCGCGGCGTGTGAGGCAGCAGAGGAGAACCAGACTGTGATGGAAGATGTAAGGAGACTTTCGGTGACTGACTGGTAGAATTGGACGAGGATCAGGTCGGGAGACATTGAGATTCCTCGGTTGCCGCAGGAAGAAGATCCGTCGCTGGGCTTTCTTGATTAGACAGGAGATGTTCCCGTCCCGTTTGACCCACGGAACTGAGTCCTGAGTTCACACCTGAGCCTTTCATGTCCAGAGGGCAAGCTCCCTTCCAGACGTCAGTCCTTATCTCTGCAGTTTTGAGTGTGTTGAACTCCGAGTTGGTGGTGAGATGGTCCACTTTATCCTTGGAGATGAGGCCCACCAGTGTGGTATCATCTGCGAGCAATTAGACAAGGGGCACCGTCATTGGTGCAAAGGGAATAGAAGAGGGAAGAGAAGACACATTACTCTAGTGCATTGCCTTGAAATATATTGTTTCATAAATTCCATTTTTGTTCTCTTGTCAGCTGTCAGAAGGTGCGAGGATGATCTGGCAAGCAGCTAATGGAGAGACTCGAGTCTTGTCTTACGGTATGTCAATCCACTTCTACCTTACAAAATTTGACTAAACCCCAGTGATGACTGCAGTGCTAATGGAGGCCAGATTCACAATAGTTGAATGGTTATAATGGCTACCACTGTGAGATTTTGGGTTGAAGTGCCGCTAGTCACATTAGCTCCACTGTAGCCAGCGCATCAGGACAGATTTGGAGGCAGGGATGAATGGGCAGGGGATGGAAACAGGTAAGCAAGCTACAGCTTTGGTGGGAAGAAGCATGACGCATGATACACACACATACACACACAGCATAAAGCTAGAAAGCCGTAATCGCTCCCTCCTCTCCTCCTCTCCCTCTCTCTCTCACACACACACACACACACAAATGTATACACACATACACATGCACAGTGTGACAGGCGTGAAAGCCAGCCGTCGTCCTCTAATGGGTTCTAGTGGAATAAACCTTTCTTGGGCAGTAGGCTGTGACACTGCCAGCGAGGGAAAGAAGACGACGCTCAGTATGGGATGAAAGGAGAAAGGAGGAGTGGGAGGAATGTAGCAGCAGAGGGTAAGAGAGGTAACCGAAAAGGAGAAAGTAGAGTAGAGAGTCAGGATCGGCGAGATCAGGAGAGGGAGAAGAAAGGAAGGAGAGAGAGGGAAAGTGGACAGAGAAGGAAATAGAGGAGTCCAGGCAGAGAGAGAGAGAGAGGTAGAGAGGAAGAAGAAGTGAATGATGATAGAGGAAGAGTGTAAGTGGAACACAGATGGTTCTGATCTTTTGCAACAAATGAATAATCAGGCTGACAGACTTGACAGAAAGCTCATCTTTCATTTCACAGAAAAATAAACAAGGCGAGCTGAAGAAATCATTTTCCACCACTTCCATCAGCAGGGGGTGCTGGGCTATTTCTATAATGTATCTATGCCAGGAAGTCACTTGTAGCAGCAAGCATCAGTCAGGCTCCAATACAAATCAAGGCCTTTCCATTTCATTAGGCCCCCCGACTGATTGTAGTACTTTCAACTTCACAAATTACTACATCTGGCAAAGACAGAGCTTTTAGAAGACAAAGTTCTCTGCAACTCCCAAGGGTCCAATTTTAGTCGAGGCTTGTACATTAACAAAAGTACAGCTGTCATCACTTTTGATCAAATTGCCTTGGCAAATCTCTTGGATTTATTAAAATGGTTTTTCAATTTGAAGTCCAAATTGTAAAAAAAATACAGGGATTATTTCAGAGCTGAATTTAATTTCAGAGTCGTTAATCACTCAAATAAGAGTCAGAATGTTTCATTTGAGACATTTAATTTCAAGCAGTCGTCGTTTAAGAGATTGATGGGAAAGTGGGTAACATCTCTTAATGTAAGGAGATCAAGACTTTATAAGGAGATAAAGAGACTGATTAATTATTAACAAACTCGTGGACCCCCTTACCCCTGCACTCTCTGGTTGAATGGCCCTCTGTAGTACTAGTCAACATGCAACTCAGGGTTTAATCAAGGTTATAGGCTTGTATATGTGGTTTACTGCCACCTATTAATCTGGGAACAGTCATCCATTTCTCATCCTCACTTATGCAATGGGTGGCAGGGTGGCCAAATGATTACAGTGACTGTCCTGCAACTGAAAGGTCACAGGTTCGATCTTTGCAACGGTCAATGAGTTCCCATCAATAGCCACATGTCCTGTTCAATACATGTAAGTGTCCATGAGCAAACCACTGAACCCTACCTGCTCACTCGCTGGAAGTCACTCTGGATAACAGCAGCACCTAAATGCCTTCAAATGAATGTCAAGGGTTACAGTAAGCTATATAAAGCCCACTTCTTAGAGGTGCACCCAGCTATCCTAGGCTTTCAGGTGATGTAGCGACCCTCTGGCGGCCATGTTGGATGTCCTCAGCTCTTGGGCAACAGTGGCTGTGAACAATTGTATTTCTAAACGTATAACTTCTGGTTCATTTCTGTGCTGTTTTTGACTGGGAACTGATAATTTCACCACCGATACATCTGATCGATTTTGTGTTTAGTGAATGTTAGCTTATCTGGTTAGCTAAGCATCACTGCCTTGTAAACATCTGATTTGCACACTACCTAGTAGAAGCTAGTGTTAGTAGTGGTGATAAAGTCAACATTTAACATCAACATTAACATTAACATTGGTGGCATTGCTAAATTAGCACACAGCCAGTTCTCCAATTAACCTCCATGTTGGCACCAGGCATGGTTGCTGGGAGATTCGTGACACATTTGCAAAGCCTCTATTTCTCTGGGTATACTGTAATCAAGCATCCTTATTTTTCAGCCTAATTCATATTGACACTGGATGTGTGGAATCTGCGGTCACAGTGTAACCGTCTCCACAGCCTCCACCACAACATGAGGCCGATGGTTTTAGGTTTGCCTGCTTTGGCGTTCGAGAAAAGTGAGTAGGAGCACCGATCGACTGACCTTGTAACTGATCCTTGATTATCACCATTGCTGTATAACCGGATTTATACAAGAAAATACAAATGAGGCTTTTAATGCTTTGTGGCACATGTGTCTAAATCAAGCCAGGCTCATTAAACACTCATGGTTTGCATGCCAACCCTTGTATGTATCAGTCATCCAGGATCACTGATCTGTTCTCTCTGACCTGTCCTTCCTCATGTCCTGAAAGACGCCCCAGTGTTTTGCTCCAGACTGGAACTTCAAGACTGGTCGGCAGCAGAAGGTCTTACCTGTGTATGTGCCTGTGTACACTCTGAAGTACAAACCTGTCACTGATTCTGGTCAACTGGACTTTTCACTGGTAATGATGTGAGAAAGCCTTTTCAATCTTCATCGCTCTTACTCTGACAAGCTTAATAGATACCTGCACCAGACCAAGGGCAATAGCAAATATTACTTTACACTTGGGCTGCGTTCGGAATGGGATACTACTCACACTATACATGCTACATGCAACATGTATCTCTATGTTTAGTATGGTAGTATCCCATTCCGAACGCGACCTTGGTCTCGCCCTAAGACCTTTGACAAGTCCGCCATAAGACAGGATCTCCTCTTATTCCAGCGTCTTCTGAGAGAAAGCCTCGTCTTCCTCTGAAGGTAGCAGCACTGCCATTTAAATAGAAAGGCTTTTTTTTTTTCTAAATGGAAAAGTGCAGCAGGTTAAATAGAAAAGTGTCTGCTAAATGCAACAGTGCTGTAGGTTAGGATGAAAGACCTTTTTCTAAAGGTAAAAGTGCAGCGGGTGAAGAGACCTGGGAATACGAAAATCATCTGGTAAAACGGCAGCTTAATTGAAAAGTCAAAGATGAAACAGGGGCTGTCGAACACACGCCTGCGTTTATTTTCATTTATCTTAAATATGTGAGTACGCTTTGCACGGAATGTCTTCGTAGATAAGCAAGAAAATAACGCAAAAATCAAGTGCTTAACGTAAGAAGGCGTTGTTGACCTTTTGTAATACCTGTGCTGCATGGCTATCCCTGCTCTTTGCCATTCATCTGAGCTGATTGTGCTATTAGCTTGCAGCGCAGAGGGCCATTGCACTCATCCTTTCCGTCAGAGCAAACACTTGTCAACACAGAGGGCTTTTCAATTGATCCACCCGCAAACTGATTTAATTAAACCCTCCTTTGCAGCCAGGCGTGGCCCCACATAATCATCCCGAACAACAAGTCGGAAAGCTGCCGTCCTGCCGGTATCGAACCGGTCAAAGCCGCCGGGGGTGAGACGTTCCACTGCCGTAATACATGCGGCTGAATGACGAGGATATTTTTTTTTACAGCGCCCCACTGGCAGCCTTCTCCAAGTCTTCTGATGTGTCATGGTGAATGCACCAGAACCCCAGATGCACGCCGCGCTCCCCATGAGCTTCGCCTCAGTTTTCTTTTTGGGAAAGGCGGCGGGGGTGGCAGTTATTTCCTCTTATTTCCTCTTTCCCCTCTCTTATAAATTGCAGCTGTAAAATAAAGTCCTATTGGATTGGAAATACCGAATCCACCGGAAAGGAATGAGAGAGTAGGATTTGCATGATTTTTTCTAAACAAGATGATTTTAAATTTCACGACTGCTGTGTTGCCTAATCAACCAACAGTGCTGCTTCCAAGGGCGATGAATGTTAAAGATCAGCGCCCGACCGGTCTATTAAACTTTAATCGAATGGATATGAATCAGGATGTGCGATTGCCTTCCGACAAACAGACCTCTGACTATGGATTTTACTGTGAATGAACACGTTTTTATAGGTTTTATAATATCTCCTCGGATCGCCTCGAAGCTTCAATTCCACAACTGTGCCCAAGTGGACAGTGCCAACAATGAACCCAATCCTACGCAGCGGGTTTTTTTAAAAATGAAGCGTCTCTTCGCGTCTCGAGTGTTTTGGACTCCTTTCGGGGGCCAAAGTGAGAGAGAGAGGAGAGATGGAAAAGTCAGACAGACAGATAGACTGACAGATGGACAGACAGTCAGTCAGACAGGATTGAAAGCAGCATAGAGCAGAGAGCCTTAATATTTCAGATCTAATGCATTATTTATACCCTTGGCGAGCCGGCTGTATCCGCTAGAGTGCTCTTGGGTGAATGGAGAGTTTTCGATTCGGCTCCGTGTGTGTGTGTGTGTGTGTGTGTGTGTGTGTGTGTGTGTGATTGGCCAAGCAGTGGATGAAAGACAAAGATGAAAGCAGCAGCCCGGAGGCCCTATCTGCGAGATCCATCTGTTGGTGGAGTGAAGCTCTGAAGTTACTTTAGCGCTCAGGTAGGCACCCTAGGTGGCCCGGCGATCAGAGGTGAGTGTGTGTGTGTGTGTGTGTGTGTGTGTGTGATTAGGTGAGTCTGTGTACATAGTGTGTGTGTGTGCGTGCGTGCGTGCAGAAGTCAGGGAAGCGGAGAAGTAATGCAGATGAGATGCGTTTGGACTTGTCAAATCAGCTGCTAACAGCAATGTCACAATGTCATACCGCTTATGTGCTGCACACGCACACACACACACACACACACACACACACACACACACACACACACACACACACACACACAAATATCTAATGTCTCTTTTACCATAGATGTAGATTACCTTCTGAAGCTACGGTGTCAGGAATTGGAATGGGATACACACACTTTCCTATTATACACACAAAGACACACAGATTAATTTAAGCCCCCAACACACACACATGCAAACACACAGACAATTATGTACACTCTCTCTCTCTCTCTCTCTCTCTCTCTCACACACACACACACACACACACACATGCAAACACACAGACAATTATGTACTCTCTCTCTCTCTCTCTCTCTCTCTCTCTCTCTCACACACACACACACACACACACACACACAGACTATATACACAGACTCTCCTAAGACTCTCCCCTCCACACACACACACACACACACACACGCGCGCGCAGTTGGCACTTTGCATAAACGCACCTGTTTCATTTCAATTACTGCGCCGTGCCTATCCATCACGAGTCGGGTCGATGCGCTTCAACTTCCTTGCATCCCATCCCGTCTCTCTCTCTCTCTCTCTCTCTCTCTCTCCCTCCCTCTGTGTACTCCAGCTGTGAGGGGGGCCGGCGGAAGGGATGGAAACCCCGCCTCCCTTCCCTCCTATTGGGTTGTATAAGGACTATGGGCTTACCGGGGCGTGGGGGGGGTAGAGGAGGTGGGGGGGGGGGGGGGGGGGGGGGGGTGCAGCGCTGCGTCTGACAGCTTTCGCAGCGGCTGAGCGGCAGCCTCACTCGCCCGGGCTCGCTCAGTGGGGACTCTGCCTTTTTTACTATCATTACCACCAAGTATTGTTATTACGGCAATCGGGAACGCGCTTTTCCAGCAATGCCCCCAGCTCCGGCTTCGGACCTCAACGGACTGAATTCCCACTATTTTTGCACTGACTGTTGAATTTGGAGAGATTCTCTAATCCACCTGCCTGCGCGCGTCGGGAGAAAAAGAGAGAGAAGAAAAAAAAAAAAAAAAAAAAAAAAAAGCCCATGGAGGGATGTCGCGATGTTGTGCACACGGAGAACTAAAACTTTGGTGTCGACATGCGTGATCCTGAGCGGCATGACCAACATCGTGTGTCTCCTGTATGTCGGCTGGATCACCAACTACGTGGCCAACGGGGGTCCCAAAGTTGCGGAGAGCGGCGGCGGTGGCGGCGGCGACGCGGAGAGAAAGTTGGAGGAGGACAGCAAGGGGGAAACCCTGAGGATTATCGAGAGGCTGGACCGGCTGGAGAGCGTCGTGAACGAGCACATTAAAGGTGAGGCGCCCGGCGTCTAATGCTCTTATAGCCGGATCAATATATCAGATGCCAGTAGGAATATGTTGTTGTGAGTGATACAGATCTGAAGCCCTCCTATACTAATCCTATGATACATATAAATATCACAGAAAACCATATAAGTCCCTATAAGGATATTATAGTGATGTCATAGGGGATAAAAGTACCATAAAGTACCATAAGGTCACTATAAAGTCACCACAGACGCACTCAAAATCCCTATAGGAATATTATGCCATCATACTGATATTCCCTCCATCTTCCTCATGATGGGCTGTTTCTGTAAATAAAGGTCTATAGAGCCTATAATCAATTCATCATACAATATGCCAAAATGAGCATTTTATTATGCCTGATGCTGGTGTGAAGCATTGAAAAAGAACTATAGATCGAATTTTGTGCTGAATTTTAGACTGATGCTGTAGTAATATCGCAGCAAAACATATACATCCCAATAAAAATGTTACAGTCCTATATTAACTTACTATTGAGTGCCACAGACGCACTCTACAAGTCCCTATAGGAATATTATGGGGATATTAGATTGATTTCTCACAGTGAAACATGGAGCCTAAGTCTGTATAGGAATAATAATGGAGGAATATTATAGTGATAAAACGGCCATAAAGTATGATGAGGTCACTATTAAGCCCTGCAGACACACTGTAAATCCCCATAGGAATATTATACAGATGTTTCATTAGGTCACAGCAGCTTTGTGGTCCGATCATGAATGGCAGTTTCGTTTTAACTACACCTCTATTTACAATTATACACAATTACAATGTGTAATGAATTCATTAGAGGGCAAAAGGAGCGTTTTATTATGAGAGAATGAAATCCATTGACATTTAGTGTCCTATTTAAATGTACTATTTGTATTTGCATCATTGACCCATTTCTAGCTCTTTCAGGCCAGCTCTAGTCCAACCTAAATTCAGAAATCAGATTAGGTCATTTGTCTAACTACACTATTGAGGTCAGTGCTTGGACTCGCCCAAATTTTTCATATGACAGCCTGCTCTGTCTCTAAGCACAGTGGTATTAAGAATCAAGGATGAATAGCCTACCTCCCATGGTAATAATTCATGTTTTATATGCTGAGAGTCCAGTGAGTATTTGCAGGCCCTTCTCAGATGTGTGACGTCATCCTGCTCTATTTACATTTACAATCAATGGTGAGACTCGACTTCGCTCATTGATAAAAAAAAAAAATAAAAAATGTTCGCTCGAGCTTCTCTCCGGCTCGACCTCACCCACACCCACGTCTCTAACAGTGTCCCCCCCCCGGGTCTATCTCACCGCTCCGTGTTTTAATTATTCTCCACAGAGCTGTACATGAGTGAGTCAACACAGATTAGGGAGGAAGAGGGGAGGAAGGGGGGAGGAAGAGGGGGGTGGGGGGGGGGAACTGTAGACCTACATAATACACTGCTGTGAAGTGAACCGTGCAGGATGCAGGGGGAAAACCACATTGGAGCAGTAGTGCTGAGTATATAGACTATACTCCCCTCTAACGCCTGATAGACAGAGAACTCCACTCCCTGGGAAGATAAGGGCCATCCTTTATCAAACATCCATGAGGAAGACTGTTGATCCAGGATTAATTCGGGGGTGGGGGGGTGGGGGTGGGGGTGGGGGTTCAGATGAGAACGTGCCGCCGCTAATCAGCGGAGGGTGAATTAATAGTGTTCCTGAGGAAAAACATCGTTTCAGATGCACAGATACATAAGCGCTGACACGCACAGGCTCAGATGTACTGGCACACTTGGAGTGTATGGGCTTTGATTAAACATTTTACATTGATAAGAAAAGGACAGATAAGGCATTGCGTCATGGATGGGAACAGACCTGACATTGAAACCTGCTGTCGTTGCACTTCTATGGGGTGCTGTACATGCCCTTTTTCTCTATGTGTGTGTGTGTGTGTGTGTGTCAGTGCTTTGTATTCCTTGTCCACACACACTTAAATACACACTCTAGACGAATGAAACCGACGCAATTTACATTAGTCGAGAATTCAGCATCAGTAGTATGGCTTACAGCATTCAACAAGTACTTCATTAAAAAAACAAAGTTACACCAAGTACTTTCTAATATTATGCAAATGGAAAACATTTCATCTGCAAGCAGCGACGCCTTGAACGGCATTTGCCATGCATGTTTGCTTATTACAGCCCCTAGTCCAGAAAAATATTAATTTTTACGTGTATGTGCGCAGATTTCTGAGCGTTAAGGATGGAAAGTAATCGCGGAACTTCTACCCGACCCTACTGCAAATGACAAGACGAATACATTAAGCACCAGTGTTCACAAACAAAGTAAGCCAAGCATGTATAGCTGTAAAACACATTAAAAAATGCGTCGTTCTGTCAACTCTTGCATCGGTAACTCAATATGGGAACGAGGAAAAGTCTTCAATCCAATAAATCAAAATGTGAACAAAGCCAGCTGTCTGGTCACAGTGGTTCAGCAAGGGACACTCTACTTCTAAACTAGCTTTGGCCCAGTATTTCAGCAGCTGTCAGTGTTTTACAAAATATGAAAACACAGGCAAAACGATGAATGTGCACCATTGTCTGCTGTGATGCAAATCTTTGTATTACTTAGATGTGTAATACCTGTATGTGCTGTATCAGGTTTCTCTGTTGATGACTTTACTGTTCATGCTGATGACCCATAGTAGATCCATACTGTAGCAGTGGTTCTCAACGTGGGGTCCGGGGACCACCGAGGGGTCCTTGAGAGGTTTCCAGGGGGTCCCCAGCAAATTGATGAAATATTAAACTTCATTGTTTTGTTTACAAGAAGTTAACACGATTAGAGAATGTAGAAGAATGACTGTTTTGGTTGTAGTTTCTCTGTTATTTCTCTACCTGCAATACACAGAGTCATGGAATTCTGGACAAAATCATATCTAACAATAGATAGATTTGGGTTCAAGAGACAAAATCTCATTAAATGGGGATCTGTGGCCCTAATGTGGACTAAGTTAGAGATCCTTGACATGAAAATGGCTGAGAATTACTGATCTATAGTACCTCCAGTATTGTCTGATGTGGTTGTGTTGGATCCACCTAAAATATGAAAGCAGGACCCTTCCTTTTTGCAGAGATATCAGTGTCAAACACAGCACAGTTATCATTACCATGCAGCATTGTAGACTAATGGTGCACAGAACTGCTCAGCAGTGCTTATACAATCTGCTTAGGCTCCGGGGTTACAGCGGGTGAGTAAATGTAGCCTCCGGACCGCTTGGCACAGTCCGCTCCTCCACTCCGCTTGGTCCTCGGAGCCGGTGCCAGATTACATTATCGGCCATGGGCTGATGTGTTGATGTGTTTATGCTTTGTCACTGATACAAAAAAGACCAGACGTGGGGAGCGGACGTACCGGTTTGAATGAGGATAATTCAACGTTAAGGGGCACAGGGAGAAACTAAAAAGTGTGTTTTTGCTAGTTTTTAAGTTGAAAATCCATCCTAAAATGTAATTTGCATGTGGAATTCTTGGAAGGGTTTCATTCCAAAATGCTTTATTTTAATTTTGGATAATGAAAATTTGCCTGCTATTCATTTCTCAGTCTTTCACAACTGACTACTGCAAGTCATCTAAAGTGTTGCTGTTTTGTAAGCAAAGGTTTCAAGATGACTAATTACTTTGATAATGATCCTTAGTGAGTTGTACTGTCATGCTAGCCATCATTTTGTCAGCTGATATTTTATTTATGAAAATGAAGAAACAAAAACTGAAGCTGCTGTACAGACAGTGAAATGGAGACCGACTCAATGGGTTCATACAGTATTTTAACCAATACACCCAAATGTGCGTTATGATAAAGTGATTTTTCTGTCACTTGATAAGATCAGAGCTTAGAGTTTCAGTCCTCAAGCAACTTATTCATGTCCTCTGATTTAGAATACACTTGCACAAAAAACAGTTTTAGTGTGGATTCTCCCTTTAAGTGTCTGAGAGGAAACGAGAAGTGCCAGCTTCGCCGAAGATATTGAGTGGCCCCTCTGGCCGGTGCCGTGTTACATCTGCTCCGCTGTGCTGTGGCGAGGCGGAGGCTCGGCGCTCAGGTGGAAGACAGAAGAGGGGAAGAAGAGATTCGGGTCATGGAGGAACCGGCTCACGTTTGTTTACAACAATTAATTCGCTGGGCATGAAATACGCAGGATTAAGGGCACAAGAGTAATCACCGCTAAGACACCAAATGGATTCATGCTGTGGCTGATCTCGGCTATAATATTGCACTTTTCGCTCAGACTTAGGCGTCTTCATCGCATCTGTCTCCTCGTGTGATTTCCTCCTGTTTTGACCTTTGCTTTCCCCACTGTTTGTTTCCACCCATGTCCCCGTCAACGAGGAGAAGTCTTATTTTTAGTCGCCTCTTTGTGTGTCAAAGCAAAGAGACGAGTGGAAGTCGCTGGGAGTCGATCCGTGTTGACAGTGTGCTGAAGAGTGTGGCATATCTTGCTTCTGGGGGGGGGGGTGGACTTATGAGAGTGAGTGTGTGTGTGTGTGTGTCAGTGTTTGGCAGCGGTGTGTATGCATTGTCGCGTGAAGAACGCCGCCACCACAAAACCGTCCCAAACAAAAGAGTATAAAAGTGGGAAGATGCCTTTTTTTTTTTTTGACTGTATTTTCCTATGCTCTTGATCCCCACCCCCACTCCTTTCTCTATTACCTGCTCTCTTAAGATGCCTGAGGATAATTCAAAATATTGCAATATAGACATCAAGGGTAGAAATTGCAAAGACACAAAAAAACGAAAGCGGGTGCACTTGCCTGGTAGTAGAAAAACAATAAGGCAATAAGAAGTAAAAAAAAAAAATGCTGCATCATACCCGGAGATATAGGGGTGAGGCATTAAAGCAGAGAGGGACCGCTGTTCCTGTGATTGATACCAACCCCCCCCCCCCCCCCCCCCCCCCCTCGCTCGAACTCAAAGGGAAGGAGAAGAGGGAGAGGGTGCGATCGTCCGGTGCCACATCCCGCCTCTGTACTTTCCGTCTGGTTCTGTCTCTGAGGAGATGTGGCGCTCCCCCCCAATTCCAGACATGTCAATTTATTCCGATCGGGAGCGCGTCGCACCTCCTCCGCTCCATTTTGTTCCGATGAACCTTGACAGCGGCGTGCAAATTATGAAGTGTCAGACGGCGGGAGCTCGTCTCAGGCGGAGTCCAGCTCCGGAAATGAACTTTTTCACCTGCCGCTCTGCAAAAAAAACCTCTTAACAAGTCATTTAGTCTCATATTCAGCCTTCAAATCTTATTTTTCGAGAAATGAGTCTTGAAACAAGTCACACTGCACTACTATCAAGAAAATGACACTTGACTCTACAAAATTCTTGAAACAAGTTGATTTGCATTGGAAACAAGTGAAATTATCGAACCCCATGGGAAGATTTATTCACTTATTTTACGAAAATTACAATTTTAGGACTCAATAATAGACTAAATTATTGTTATATTGCAGATTTTTGCAGTGCAAGAGCTGGGAAAGATGCTGTGTGAAACCTTCGATAAAGGTTTGAATAGAGACAGGGACATTGTTTTGTTTTGTTTTGTTTTGATTTGATTAGAGAGAGCGTACGGTGGCCAGCAGGGACAAAGTTTGAGAACAGTCAAAGACCAAAGACTGTATGTAACCAAAGCATCAAATGACTGGCGTTGGATTTGGTGTGGCAGGTGGAATTTTTCTGACATTTGACGCTTGGTGGTCGCATCAGACCCTGCCTGAAGGTATTCCTGCTTCAGTTACAATGTGAAGTCTTGGGCGGCGGCCACGCTGATCCATCAGAACACAGACAGAATTATTAAGGGATGGATTTCTGTCTGCCTGGTTTGTTTTGGTACGTCAACACGGTGGGCAAGGCAGAGGGCTTTGCTCACAGCGGTGCTGCTTCATAGAAGAAAGAAGAAACGGACTGTGCAGTATAAATTAAATAAGAAACTAAGAAACTGACCTGGAAAACCTGCAGTCATCCCAACGTTATACCAGGCTTTCTCTGTTTTATCTTTGTTTTGGTCGGACCATGTCTGTTGTCCCAAAACAAACGTAGGAACGCCTCTGATTGGCTGAACGGACGGTGACGAATCCACCTGTCCAGAACAACCCAGCGGAACTTTCTGTCCGTCAAAACTGTTGTCCGGACAACAGACAGCTCTCATTGCAAATGAACTGAAATGAACAGAGACTAGTCCTTAGTCATAACCAACACACACAAAGCTATAAATATTCATAGGTACTGTATGTGAAGTCTCACCCAAAGCAAGAACCAAGAGAAAAGAGAGAGAAGACTCCAGGCTGTGATAGAATCAAAGGAGACGTTCTGGTGCTGCTCCGTTGACAAGAGATTAGAAAGCAACCTTGTGGACACTGTACAGTATCAAGGTTGATTTTCCAGGGATATGCCTCAGAACTGTCAGCACCACTTAGAAATAAAGCTCATTCGGGTGAAGCGATGGGGGGGAAATGGAGATCAGTTCACAGCCGATGAACGCTCTTTTAAAAAATTCATGTCACTCTGTCACATTACGCTCAGACGAGGATGGAGGAATGACTAATGAATCTGTAGGGAATTCTGATCTTGACAGGCTTGAAACTCAATTCTGACATTATGAGAACTTCAAAAACAGACAATGACTTGCATAGATGTAATATAGAAATAAGATTATCAATCACTAGACACTATGCGCACTTGCTTCCTCGCCAACATCAACTTTCTTTGTTCGCAAGAAAGTACTTCCCAATGTCTGCACAATATGTCCAAATATATATTGGTAGCAGGCTGTGTGGATAATGGGCATTATGTGAGTGCAGGAACAGCAGACTCGGCCCGGCTGCTATCATCATTCATACACTGGTTTCGCATTATTTTGCTCATCTCTTATTAGCGATCGCAAAATTGAGGTCAGCTCTCGTTTGCTGTTCCCGGGTTTCGGTTCTCAGACTGTGTCGCTGCCCATTTCGCGCTACAGGCGTCCGGCGAGGTTTCTCGAGATTCAGGTCTTCAAAAATGAATTTGCCAGCTCCGGCTAGTCTGCGCCTGGAGGGTGGGAGGGGGGGGGATCTTGCGGTCTACGCTGCAAGATCGTCACGGTTTCAAGGGTTGACCGTCGATTTGGATGGTGCCAAAAAGCTGCCAAAATTACGATTGGTCCTTCTCGCTGGACTGGCCCCATCTGGTCCCGTTGTTAGAACAAACTTTTTCTCACTCTCAAGGCTGGAAGCTATGTCTGGAATTGTGTTGTTATTAGGGATGGGACGATATATCGAAATTAAAGAGTAACTAAACCCCGAACCCAAATCTTTGGTAAAGACTGACACCTAATGGTGAAAACTGGGGTGCTGCACTGGCCTTCTCCTATTGGCTGGTCTTTGTGCCAGGTGATGTCACCACCTGTTGTACTCTATAGAGGGTGACATCACAGGGTACAGAGACCAGCCAATAGCAGATAACCAGCAGTGTACGCTACTTTTCACCATTAGGTGTCAGGCTTCACCACAGATTTAGGTGGGGTTTAGTTACTCTTACAGTATGTCGCAATACAAAAATGTGATGATGCGTATTGTGGGCCAGACTTTTATTTATTACATCGTATCGTGGTTGTGAACCCCATATCGCGTATACAAACGTATCGTGAGATCGTCCCATCCCTAGTTGTTATTTTATACTCATCTAGCCTCATCTTACCTCTGTCTTAGGTAATTGCTCAACTTAGTCTTAAATCCAGTGAATACATATGCTGCACTTTGTTGGTTATCACTGTTCCTTTCTCTGTCTTTGACTTCTAAGGTACAATAAAGATAAAAGACCAGTGAAGTATGTACGGATTTGAGTTTCAAGTTCTCTTTTGTGTTGCCTTTTGCACCAGAATCTGACATGATAGTGTGTTTGAAAGGAATTAACAAAGAAGAAAAACAGACATTGGAAACATCCTATTGAGCTACCTTAGCCGACTTCACATCCCTCCAGTGCCACCCTTTACATAGTTCTCTTATATAACAGTCCATATGAAACACATAAGAAGACCATAAGTGCAGGTACTTTTCGTAGGAAATGCAAAGCGGCTTTCCTCGGTCTTTGATGGTCCTGTGAGACCTGGTACCACGGTTGTTAATTAAAGAAGGGGAATGTGCGTACTGCGGTCAATATCGACCTCGTCACTTCACACACACACACACACACACACACACAAACACGCACACACACGGGAGATTCATAATGGACTCAACCGTCACCATAGAGACTCTCTGCGGTTGTTTGGGGAGTATGACCTGACATACACATGCATATTTGCATATGCACACACACACACACACAAGTGAAAAACACATGCGCACAGACAGGACACAGAGAGACAACACACACACACACACACACACACACACACACCTCCAAATCCCAAATGCTGTAAAGTGCAAGCTGCTAATTTACCCACCCATGCATACAGTTGTCTCATCCCATAAGCAGAGAGTGTGCAAGGAGGTGTGCAGTGTGTGTGTGTGTGTGTGTGTGTACTGCGTGCTTATATGTGTGTACTTGTTAATCCATGTGCTATGTGCTGTGTGTTTGGCACATGTACATGAGTGTGTGTGTGTGTGTGTGTGTGTGTGCGCGCGATCCTACAGTCCTCGCCACCTCGTGTGCCCGTCATGTTCTGTGAGGGAGCACTCTCTCTCACGGTGGCAGGCGGCTTGGAGGAGCCTGTTCACATTTCGCACACGGATGTGTCCAACATGGAATCTAACACTCGGCGAGGCTGCCACTGTCACTCACTGTCTCCTAAATCCCAAAGTGTGTTTTCCCAGAGGCTGCACCGGGGCACTGCAGGGGAGGCTTTCCTCTGCGCTTTCCCACCCCCACCCCCCTTGAGCTAAATACCCCCCAGCTATAGGCTTCGGGAAGAGTATCGCATGCGGGGAGCCTCGTAAAAGTTGTCGTCTGGAGTTGCAGCAAAAAACGGCTGACACATTTGGAGGGTAGGAGCAACGAAGGAAATGGAAATGGATCCCCAAAGTGTTGCGGAGACAAAGCTATTGACTGTCTATTGTTGCCGAGCCCATCTCCGGTGCCTGCGTGAAATCATTTCGGCTTTGTAACTGTGTAGTTGGAGATTGATTTTGAAAAAAAAAACACAGATTTTTATGATTCTGCACAGTCATACAAGTTCAGCGGATTGCAGTCTAGACGTTTCTAGTTTATTCATTGTTCCTCTAGGCATTGAAGAACTTTTCGTACTTACTCAACCCCTTAAAACCCCTCAGAACCTTGGGGTGGGTGTGTGTGTGTGTGTGTGTGTGTGTGTGTATGTGGGGGGGGGGGGGGGGCAATGTTTTTTTTTATTTTGTAAACTGAAAAATCTATAAATAAAGTGTTTAAAAAGAAGTGTACAGGACACATAGGTGAACCAACCAAGTGAACCAATATTGGACGAACTAACGGAACCAGCATTGCAATACAAATTTATCATAGATTCACTTCCAAAACTGTAACTGTCATCGCCGATAAGGTACTACATGTGTAAAAGTATTAAAAATGCATTCGGATTACAGTTACTTATTCATATAATTCATATGATCCAAGGATTACAGTCACAAGCTAACAGTCAGTGCATGTTAGACATGGAATTTAACACTTAATCTATGTCTTTTTCATTCGCTGTCGCCTGCCGTTCCTAATTCTGCCACAGTTACTGTCTTTTCTGTCCGACTGACATCATCCGAGATTCACTCGCAGGTCCCCAGACTGCAGATGTGCCTTCAGTGCTGCTTGCCCTGTAGCTAAATACCAGCTTCCAGCTCTTGGGGAGGACTATCACACAATAAGCTTTCCCTCCACGGTGGGATGAAGTTGTCATCTAGAGTCAGGGGAGATGCCTGAAACTTTCGGAGCTCTAACTATTGTGAGTCTGCTGTTATCCAAGTCCCACTGAAAGAAACTCAGAGAAATTTACCCCGAGGCGGTTCTTCGAGCCCTCTGAGGGCCACACTTGTCTGTAACACTGTGAGGATTACATCGTGTTTTTTACACTATTATTTTATGGCACTTCAGCCTTGTTAAATGATAGGTTTTAGAGCTGTTATTATTTTAATGGCATTTTAATGCTGCACCAGGCAAGATTTTCATGTAAAAAATACACTTGCCTTATCAGCCTAAATCACAGAGTGGGGCTCCATTCCATCCTCCCTTCATTGAGATGGCATAGATTCGCAGCGTTTGTTCAAATGAAATTCTGGTGTCGGGTATGGTTGCTTCTTCACCCACAGGTGAAGTGAGGAATCGAAACTTAAGAACAAAAACTGAAACTGCTGGCAAAAGATTTTTTTCACCATCTCCAGCCCAACCAGTCACTCAGAAGAAGAACTTTCGGTCAGAGTGTATAGTTTATATCGCATTACATGATTTCTGGGTGATGAAGTCCTTCAAATTTCAAAAATCCAAACGGTTACCTGTTGCTGCCACTTGGGAACGCCAAAGTGCGAGGTTGCCTAGTGCAGCTTTATACGTTTTAAAGGTCCCATATGGTGTAAAACAGGATGCTTCTGTGATTATAAAGGAGTTGGATGTGCTATCTAAACATGGTGAAAGTATCAAAATGCACGGTCGCCAACTAAATCCACACAATCCATATGAGAAAAGGTTCGCTCATTATCATTTTTGTAAGAAATAATAGACTAACAACGTGTTTTTTTCAAAGCGGTTGAGCAGTTGTCATTGTTTATTAGAGAGAGTTTTCCCTACCTGTAGCTGCCAGGCCGCGGCGTCTCACGTTTCACTCTTGAAACGGTTAGCCAATCAGAACAGAGGGTTGTTAATATTAATGAGCCTTAAAGACACAGCGACAGAAACAGCCTGTTCTTGGTAAGGCCGTTTTTGGTACATGACACCACACACACAGCTTTGAATGGACCTCAAGACACAAAATAAAACACTGGAAAGTGTAGAATATGGGACCTTTAAATTTATTATTCTTTTTGTGGCATTTCAACATCAGATCACGCAGGCTGCAGTGGAGAGTGACAGGAGAGGTGTGAGAAAGAGGGGATGAAGTGTCAAACATGAGCCAGATTTGAACACCCAATATTGTGATGTTGTGAATATTGTCTCTGGCTACTGAGCCGCAAATATATATCCTTTAGGCCCTGGACTTTTCTGTGGTATTTTGCAGAAGCTTTAGTTGGTGAAGGTTTTATTTTGATATGACATTTCTCAGAGCCCTGGCTGAAGCTACAGCGGTCTGTTGGACATGGAATTTACCACGGCATGAATCTGCCTCTGGTCACTGGTCACTTCTGGTTCCTGAATCTGAGGCTGATGTCTCCCCCCCCCCCCTCAAGCTTTTTCTGCAGCGCTGTAGAGAGCAAGGGCTTTTGGTGCTGCTGTTCTGCAGCCAATTTTGTGCTGTTGTTATCTCTGGGAGGCGATTATATATCTGGAACATTTGGACATTTGTCTGGTGCTACTTTAGTGGTAATCTGCAAGATCCTGCATTCTCAGTTTGTCTCTGTCTTTGTTGCTGTGGTGTTTCTGCATTGGACTTACCAGAGATCACCTGTCAATCAAACAGTGCGTCCAGTACTGTGACGACTTTCTCCTTGGATTTCTTGGACAGTTTTTCCCAGGAAAGACCTACCAGACACCGGGTGTTTAGAACAGCAAATGTGAAAGATTTCATAAACCGGCTATAGGTTGGATCACTATTGTGTTATAGCAATCGGGGATAGACATTTCTTAATATAAAAATGTCACATACTATTACTTTAAATCTCACACATTCTACCACTATCACTCGCTCACTGTCGTCTCAGTCCAGCAGACAGTAGCGCGCCGAGAGTGTCTGCTCTTCAATCCCCCCAAGGCTTAGCACCGACTCCTCTGCAGGAACGCGGACAAAACTTTCAGACAGTTTTTGTTTTTGTTGTACGGCTCTTGCTGCGGTGATACCGGATTGACTGATTTGTTTTGATATACCGCTTCCCGCATGCCAGTCACAAAGCAGCCTTGGTGGAACCTCGGTGGCCTGTCAGAACGCGGGATTTAGCAGCGGATGAATCTGTCTGTTTTACTCTCTGTCACCCCGGGTCCCCTGAATCTGTCACGGTCGCTCTCGGCGGATACGAGCGCTCTCTCTCTCTCCGCTCCCCAGACAGCGGGGAGATATACGGCGGCTCCCCTGGAGCTAAATACCTTCAGGTCACACGCGGTTTTTGTTCCTGGTGGGAAAAGGTTATCATCTGGGTCATGGGGGAGGGGAAAAAAAAACCCCTACCTGAATCATTTGGATGTCTAGAACTTTGTCTTCCGCTGTTGCTCGCTGACATCCAGGTTGTACCGAGTTTGAAGCCCGGTGTAATCTCTGCCCTAAGGCTTTATTCCGCCCTCTCTAGGCCTGGGATCGACTCTTGTGTTGCTCTGTTGAGATGACTTTCACTTTGCAAGCAGCTTTGTGTCTGATATCTAATTGATTCCGATGACGTACGTACGTACTCTGCCTGAGATTTGAGCTCTCTCCGCAACATAGGAAAGAAATACAGTACCATATGTCAGCGGGACAATTTCCTTCGTGCCAAGGCACATTTTGTTAAAATAACAAGAATTCCAAGCTGCACTTAATTATTCATCTCTGGGAAAAAATTTTTTGAAAATGTTACACGGAGCCTCGCAGGATTTAACAGGAGGGTTAGCAAACACCATTAACTCCTGGCCCTGACCCAGATTTTTATTAACTCGGGGTTATGTTTGGACTCAGGCATAGATTTTCTCAACATGAGCGGACAAATCTCAAGAAACACCTGAGCTCGCTCCGCGGCTTCACTCGCCATGCTGTTTTGTTTGAGCACCACTTTTTTTTTTTTTTTTTTTTTGTGCGGGATAATCTCCCCAAAGAGAAGAGCTCTAAGCTATGACGCTCTAATGCTACATGGCAGCCTTACAGAAGGCATCTTTCCAGTCTGGAGACACTAGCCTTTTGCTTCGGGAAGATTATCTAAGATGTGTGAGTCTGCCACCCACTGTCGCTCGCTGCCATCTGAGTCCCGCGGCAGCCTACAGTCGTCTTTGCCTTAAGGCTGTTCACCAATCCCCAATCCCCCCCTTCAGATCCCTCAAGCTCCTCTGTAGCGCTGTCAAGTTTCAAAGAGCCGTTTGATTATTGAATGCCTTTGGCCCGAAAGATATCCTACATCCCAATCTTACACTGTACACTGTCTTTGTAGTGGCTCTATCCTGAAAAGCCTAGTAGAATGAGGGTGAGGATTTTGGCAGGAGGAGTCTTTCAGAGTGGAGGATGGGATGAAGCGCCTAAGACTTTCTAAATGAATTCAGAGGAGGACACACAGTCTATCTTCTCTTATGAAAACAGTCCGACCCCACAAAGTCAAACAGCACTTACTATTTTTTGTGTGTTTTAAAAGTAAAAGGCAGTGACCAGGGTTTACTGTAGCTCTCATGTTCACAAGTATTATACCCATAAATGCTATGAAATGACGTTTTTTGTACCAACAAAAGTGGATTGTTGGGCTGAAGGATAAACTTTAATGTCATTTTTCTCAGTTTCTGTACTCTCAGCTTTGTAAAGCAGACTCTAATCAATTTGCTTTATTATACAGACTGTATTTGTGTAGATAATCTCACACACAGATGGGCAGTATTAATGTACTTTAATTTGTAATGTGTATTATGCAGCTGTCAAAATCATGCGATTTGTACCAGAATGTGTTTGAGGACGAGATTTTTGTTTATCAAAAATGTCAAAATACTCTCATACTTTCATTTACTTCATCTGTCACACTATTCACTATTATCAGCATTTGGCAGGATTTTGTTTGTTTGTGTGATAATTAAATTATCAATTCATTTTCAGTATTATGAAATGCGTGGATGCGTGCGCCAGTATTTTTTAGACTTTTGCTAAAAAAGTATTTGACCTTTTTCTTCTCTTTTCTTCTTTCTTCTTCTCTCTTTTCTTCTCTAGTAAGTAATAACATTACCAAGTCATAAGCGAGCAAAACATTTTTCACGCAAATCTGTCATTTATTACTGCATTTTTTTTCCCGAGTAACTGTCAAGAGTTTACAGCTGCTGTTTTGGAATCAGATTTGCTGTAATCCGATTACATGTAGCCCGTGCTGAGTGCGTCTCCCCCAGGTGTTGACTCGCTCCGTCCGACTCCCATACTGCGCTGCAGCCGAGCGCTCTGTGCCCCGAGGCTCTGCTGTACCGATGTGTGAAGCCTTTGGTAGCTACAAAGCGGCTGCCTCACAGGCAGACAAATGGCAGACCCGCTGTGGAAGCAGGGGTGGGAATGTTTTCACTCGCTGTTGTGTGTTTTCTTTTGTCAGGATTTCAGGCTTTTTGGACGCACCATACCCAGTCTCTTCTAATCAGGACGAACATTTCCCCGATGTCATCACGGTGGCACCTGTCTCTCTGTGTCGCAAGAGCAACACATGACAGAAGCTACACCACAGATCCCCCCTACGGAGTCGATGATCTGAGTTGATTTTGAAGCAACTTGCTGCATAAATCTGCATGTTAATGAGGGAAAACCGATGCTCTTTTAACTACTATAACTCCTTTAAGCTTTAAGATAGAGAGTTCGTATTAATAATACCCATGTGTTATGTGAAGACGTAGAAACTTTTCCTAATTAATGCGCTAATTAGCTTAATTAATGACCTCGTTAGCGTAGCTGGTTGAGCTTAATATATCATGGCGATTATGGCGGGACATTAGGCAGCTCATGTCCCTCCTCTTGTTTTGAGAGGATATGGGAGAGCAATTTCATCCGAGTGAGTTTTCTTGAAGGCTCATTTGCCAACATTCAGAGACTCAATACATATTTTCTTTTTAGCTATTTTTTTTGACTTATTGCTTACAGACTGAATGCATACTTGTCTTGAACTGAAATAACCCAGTGTACTCGAAAAACAGGCCTTTTGCAGCCTCAGAACGCATACAAGATCTGGTGAAGCTGTCACATACTGTCAGTCGTTGTGTCAAGCGCTCAATCAATCAAATAAGTCAAAACAAAGCCAGTAGTGGGGTGACAGTGTTTCAATAGAGGGGGACCAGGCTGCAATTATGGATTTTGGGCTTTAACAAAGCTGCCATCCATAGACACTTTGCTGATATTGTCATGGAAATAACATTGTGGTTATATTGAGGGTTTTGCATGGATTGCTCTCATTAGTTTCCAGTCCAAACAGGACCAGATGGGGCTTTTTCATTACTAATAGAACTGAATTTTCCCCAAAACAAAGGGGTTTTTTTTTTTTTTTTTTTTGCATCTCATTGTCATAAAGGTAACTTTTGTTTTGATGGAGTACGGTTTCTCATTAGAACATAATGCTTTCAGTGAACATATTGACTCTGGGTCTGCAGAGCCACACAGTAGAAAAGTTAACTAATCCCTCGGCTGAATTATAAATGATCTTTGCAGACTGTTTGAGCGTAAAGATTGCGGCGACTTTCAGGGGGAAAAAAAATGCAGTTCTTGAACAGCGGCCCGATGATTGAATGTAATGGAACTGAAATGAAGCGAAGTGGAGCTATGTAAAGGCTATTGTCGCGGCGGCATACACAGCTCCTATGCGGCTTTGGCCCATTCCGGCTCCGACTAGCTGTCACTTACCTCCGGGGACACAATGCAATCTCTCGGCCCACATGGGCTTTCGAATCGCCGCGACTTTTCCGAGAGAGGTGGAGACGCGCGTGAGTGGCAAATTGAATTCGAGGTGAAGTGAATTGGCTGAGATTTAATTCTGCTGAAAGTGAATAGCGGAGAATGGGACGCAGGGGCGCGGAATTGAATAGCTTTGCTTGCTTTGTGTTGATGGGTTACTTTGCGAAAGTACTATGCCAGCTATGAAGCGAGCACAAAAAACACCCATTCCAGGATACTCTTAATGCGTCCAAAGAGATTCTGTCCATTTCCCTCCACCGATAGTGACGCACAATGGGCCGCGGGAATGAAATGGCGGCGGAGATTGCGGAATTATTTCAGCGATGGAAAAACCTCGGCCGCAATCATTGTCGCGTCGCTGGGCCTTTCAAACAGAATGATGAAAGGGAAGGCGAAGGGGCAGACGAAGAGTGAAAGATGCAAGAGACGGACAGAGAGGGTGGGGGGGTAATTGAGAGAGAAAAGTAGGAGGGGGGAGGGGGCAGTGGGAGGATAAACAGATTGAGAGAAGCAGGGAGGCAGAGAGAGAGAGAGGAGAGGGCATAGACAGAAGTGGACTGTGTGTGTGTGTGTGTGTGTGTGTGTGTGTCGGGGGCAGAGAGAATGAGCGTGTGTGTGTGTGTGTGATTGAGAAAGGAGATAAAGAGAAAGAAGGAGAATAGAGAAATTGAAAGGAAGAGAGTTTCAATCTGTCTCGGGAGAATTACCTTTCTTGTTGATGCTCTGGCTCTGCGATAATCAGGTGTTGCAATTCCACTTCCCCGAGGATCCGAAGAGCAGATTACCGAACAATAAGCTTCTCTCTCTCTCCCTCTCTCTCTCTCTCCCTCTCTCTCTCCCTCTCCCCTCTCTCTCTTTCTGGGTAAACAGTGTTGTTTTCCCTCCTTTGGTCCATATTCGTGTCTCAAAAATCCTTGGGGAATATCTGAAAGAGGCTAGTTTATTTGTGTGTGTGTATGATTATCCATGTGAAGCATGCGCATGCATACCTGCACCATGCTTGTGTGTGTGTGTGTGTGTGTGTGTGTGTGTGTGTGTGTGTGTGTACGTCTGTGTGGGTGTGTGTTTGCAGCAGCAACAGGAGAAAGGAGTTGATCAGCAGTGTTGTGTGTCTTCAGGGAGAAAAATCCTGCCTGCTCAGCCAAGGAGAAGATCCACACACACACACACACACACACACACACACACACACACACACACACACACTTCCTCGCTGTTTCCCCCTGGCTGCCTGGTCGATGTGATCAGCAGGGTGCCTTCCATGTACAGTATACAGTATGTGCATGTAGCAGTTTGAGCACAGCTACTGTAGTATTCCCAGAACTCGTCTGGCCAGCAGTGGCTGTATTTTATTCCCTAATAGAAAATTGCATTGCTTAAGCTCAGTAATGAACCACTCTTTCTTTAATGTTTAGCTGTGCGCCTCGAGGAAGGACCGGCACTCCTCCGCCAGCTCTTTGTTTCCCCACTGCTTTAATCGGCCGGATAAACACTACACGATTTCCTGCATATTCTTTGAACCAATTATGCGAAAACTTGCAATCCAAGCCGTATTTTTCTAGTTTGGGCCGTGGTGAGAAAACTGTTCCAAAAACTGTTTAACCGGATCTTCTTCTTTTTTTTTGAAGATTATTTCTTTGGGGACGTTGTTCTTGGCTTTCGTGAGCTTTTGAATTATAAGGTTCTATCTGGGTGGAGTGAAGCTCTGAGGATACTGTGAGCATCAAAGATTTGACAAACCAGAACTGGCAGAACTGTTAGGAACTTTCAATCTTTTTAAATGCCTAACCCCAAAAGGTTCTTTTAAATCCAAAAAAATAACACCACACGAGAATAAAGTAAGATTCAAAGATCGTGAATATGTGGATAATTTAATTTTGATGAAAAAAAAAAAGGCCAGATAGAACCTTAGAATTCCAAGTTCGCGCTTTATCCACAGTAGAGAGGGAGGGACAGAGAGAGGGATGACATCAAGAAGAAGACATCAAGAAGGCAACAAGAAGAAGTACGTTACAGTTACATAGTATTAACCTCAGCCAACTGAGCCACCGGGCCGACCCTTAACTGGATCTTTTCAAATTTGTGGCTTAATTGGGACTCCCCAGGGCTTCGTTCCATCATATATCATCCAGGCCTCTTATGAATATTAAAACAGCTAAAAGAGCTATCCAAGGCACTCCAAAAGTCAGTCAAAAGCCTTTATTTTACTTGACTAGTCATAATTGTAAGTGAAAACCTGCACCCAATGGGTTCCATATAGATACCCAGATGAAGGCCATGGGGCTGAACCGCACTGGGTGTCGTTTTTATCGTACAAATACATTAAAGGCTTTCAGAATTCTCTAGCACCTTGGATCTCTTGTTTTTCCATTTGATTACTAGAGGACGCTTCTTCCATCCAAGCTCCGCAGTCTTTCACATTAGCAGCTACGAATCCTTCCAGCCCGCTGTCTGTTTTACACCGGCGACTAAGTGTTGAAACACTTAGTCCCGCCGCCTCGCTCACAAACCCAAATATCACATGCGGCGCCGCCGAGTCGTGAAGTCCCACTTGTCACCGAGATCGAAGTGCGGGAAAGCGTTCATGAAAGAGAGAGCGGGGCTGAATCATCGTCTCAATCATCTCCGCAGATGGTGCTGTCTTTCTTCCTTAAAGGGACGCTCGTCTTTCTCCCACTACGATTCCTCCCTCGTTCTTTTCATCCATGCAGCGCCTGCTGCTAAGGTCGAACCCTCCGGATGGCGTTGGAGTCGGAGTCGGTCTGTCTACCTGCCCGTCTGTCTGTCTGTTGTCGGAATTTTGCCGCGGCCTCTATTTCTTCCACCTGACAGACAGTAGATTGCATGGAAGCGGCGGCGGTTTATGCGTACGAAATTGGCCTGTTACGGCTGGGAATGTGATTTAAAGGGGCATTCTGGGTCATTTGAGTCGTTGGGATTTAATAAAGTGGAGAGAACTCGAGTCGTATGATTCATCTGCGCGCATAAGCGTCCCTTCCAGGTGAGTGGACGGTCCAGTCCGCTCATATGCTTTACAGCTTATTAGATGGGAGTGGAGGAAGACGGAGAGAGAGGTGTTACATTTTTTTAATCCGTTTCTTCAATCGATTTTCATCTCTCAAGGTAAATCTCTGGAGAAAACATCTTTGGTTCTTTTGGCTCAGGGTTCGTTCGTGGGTTCGTTCGTTCGTTCGTTCGTTCGTTCGTTAGTTCGTTCGTTCCAACAGGTTGGTGTAATGTGTTCAAGCTGCGTGTCGGCAATCATTTCCCTGGTAAAAATTCAAATTAAAACAGCTTTGTTTACTGTTTTGAACTGATATCAGAAAGACATTTAGGTCCTGATATCACAAAGCGATGCAGGTATCAGCTATAGACATCATCCCATCTTTCATTTTGGCGCTGTATTTACACAGGTTTTCAGTGTTGATGCAGGCTGTCGTACCAACATCTATTCAGCATCAGAATGTTTGCTGGGTAAAGTCACATCCCTGATGAATCAATATCTTTGAGATATGAAGACAGCTGAATCAAGAATTACCTCAGCAAGACAGACTGATGAAGTTCTATTGTTTTGCAGGTTTGCTGGGAATAATTATGGCTTTCCTTGATTGATTTTGAGCTGACCTTTGACTCAAGGCAGACAAATTATATATTTGCTGGGCTAAATGTGCTGTTAAAATTAAAGGCCTGTTATATTGAACAAATTGTGAGCACATCTTACACAATCACACTCTCGTCTGGCTGACACTAATCACTCTCTCCTAACCAGAGGAAATGAGAAGCTAAATCCTGCTTAGTGACACATTTCCCTTTTGTCGGGGAAATATGATCTGCTGTATGAAATTCTTATTGGAAATATGAATCCTCTTAATGTTCTTTTTATATCTCACACATTGATTTTTTTTGAACATTTTCCTTTCTCTGGGGAAGGAGAAATCTCCTGTATCAATTTGTGACTTTCCATTATGAATTTCTTATTTAGAACATGTATTCCTCCTAATGGGTGGAATGTTGGCTCAGCGGTTAGCATTGTTCCCTCACAACAAGAAGATCCTGGTTTTGATTTATCAGTCCTTTCTGTGTGGAGTTTGCATGTTCTCCCTGTGTTCTCCTCTCACAGTCCAAACACATGCAAGTCAGGTGGACTGGAGACTTTGAATTGCCCATAGATATGAATGTGATTGTGTATCTTTGATGTATCTGTTGTGGATTGGAGCCATGTCCAGGGTGTCTCTCTGCCTTCCACCCACTGCATGCTGGTATAGGCATCAACCTCCCACACACATAGCCTTGATGTAAACCTTTTATTCAATGCATTAAAGAATAGTTTTCAACAAAATAACATCTTTGTCAAGGTCACCACAGCACAGCTCTCCAAGTAAGTTCTATTGTGATCCTGACAAGAAATCATTTTTTTATGCATGTATGTTTGCATCAACTTTTTGCCATGCCCATGCCTCAACAATCCAGGAGTGTATTTGTTTAGTAAAATATATTCCTGTTATTAGGAAACACAAATCTCTCAAATTATTTTCTCATTGGAAATATGGATTCCTCATGTCACAGTGTATTTAGATTCACTTCCTTAGATAAGATGAGAAATTAAAAGTCATAATAGAGAGTTTTCAGGTGATATAATGCACCCTCTGGCAGCCATATTGGATGTTTTCAGCTCTTGGGCAACAGAGGCTGAGAACCACTGATTGCGTTTCTAAAAATGTACAACTTCGCTACCTTAAAAGAATTGAAAAGACGTGGTTCATTTCTGCTGCTTTTGACTGGGAACTGATCGTTTCAATTTTGTGTTTAGATAATGTCAGTTTGTTAGCTAGCTAACCATGTTACTGTCTTGTTGTAAACACATCTGATTTGCACACTAGCTAAAGTATCTAGTAGAAGCAAATGTTAACACTTGCAGTGGCTGGTAAGCACATGTTAACATTAACATAGGTTGGCTAGTTAGCTAAGCAACCTAACAAAGCCAAAACCAACTGTTCTGGTTAACTGAGCTGACTCTTCAGTTTTTGACTACAGATTATGACTAAAAATTACAGTTTACTATGTTTCAAATAATCAAATTCATCTATGCACCCATGCAACGACTATCTTCAAGTATCTCTCATTTTCTAGCATAGTTGTTTCACATTTAGCCATTATTTGTGCACAGCTAATTCTGCAATGGACCTCCATGATGGAACCAGACATTGATAGGAGATTTGATACAACTGCCAAGCCTCAACAGAGTCTTCTTATGATGTTGGCATGTCTTGCAGCCACGTCCCCACTCTCCAGCGTGGCTCATTGAGCAAGCTAAACAGCTTCATCCTACTTCTCAGATGGATTTCCCACTATTACAATATAACAAGATCATTTGAAAGGTAATTAGATTAAGCCTCAAGGTCATACCTAATGGACTCTGTTCTTGATGTTGATGTGTTTTGTATCTCATAGTTTATTATCTATGCTTCTCGTACGCAGTTATGGGTCACTGATCAAGCCTCATCTCCATGTTGTTTGGTCTATCTCTAAAGTGGATTTCACACTGTGAAGATAGCAAGATAATAATGTGATATGCATGAATTAGATGATGCTAATGTCATCTGATCTGTTGATGTGTGTTGTGGCACTGTATCTTGTTTCCATACAAATTAATATCCATGCAAGTTACTGTATATTGCATTGTCAGCAATAGGGTTGGGATTTCACGCTTGGGTGGATTTTACACTGTAATGACAAATACGTAAGATGATTCTTTTTTTTTTTTTCAAAAGTGGAGAGGTTTAGAGAACAGAACAAGCTGTATCATTTCTTGTAGTTTCCTGATTGCTTTCACACTGCTGTAATACAATAATTATTTTTTGAAAGGTCGGAAAGTTTGAAAGTGAAATTTAGATAATGGAGTCTGGAGTGTGTTGTTTCTCACGGAGAGTCTGTATACCCAAAACATCGGTGTCTTTCCCTTTGACGCTCATGGATTTTTGGGGGTTTTTTTGGACATTTTACAATTCATTATCAATGGTTTGTTTTGGTCCCAAGGTCAAGTAACGTGTTGAATATGAGGTAGAAAATAGAAAAAAGACAAGAACGGCAGAATTGTAGATGGAAGGTTCCTGTAGGAAACCAAGGCCATGTTTCCCATACATAGTGATGGGTCAGTGAATACTGTACTTCTTTTATCATGATACATAATGTTGTTCTCTTTCTTTCATTCCTTCTCTCTCGTCCTCATACTCAGAAAAGCTCCATTCAGCAACTGTTTCTGAGTTTAACATCTTTCATATGATAGCAATAATTTGTTGATAAAGACATTAACATTTGGCTGATCTTCATGTTAATGCTGAATGAGAGCTGCTGTAGTAAGTCACTGATCAAGCCTTATCTACTGGCTGTTTGGTTTTCTAGGTTGTGCTTTTATTTACTCTTAATAGGCAGATTTGAGCATTAATGTTAGTCTGTGGATGCAGACAAGAAGGTGCTCAGGGAAAGTTAGGAGGGCATGCTGTTGCTTCAAGTGATGCTACTTAAAACAATGTTTCTTCTCTTCCGAGTCAGTCACTGTAACTGTTTTGGTATTAATTGTGCTGATAAAAAGTAATTTAACATCATTAATTGTTCGAGCTGTCAAGTCCTCAGTCGAAATTGAAAGATCACTGACAAGCTACGAGTCGTCTATCCATCTACATTAGCCAAGCTTTTACCCAACAACCGAAATTAATACCTTTGCCCCTTTTTTAAAGATTTTTTGGGGGCATTTTCGCTTTTATTGGACAGCTCAAAGTAGAGATAGACAGGAAAGACTGGGAGAGATAAGGGGATGACATACGACAAAGGTCCTGGGTCAGATTTGAACCTAGGCCGTAGTATTTTTACATGGAAGGCGCCTTAGACCTCCTCTCTTTCTCCCTTAAGAAGTGGGAAGAACTGGTGAATTTTACTAGCTTTGTCCGTTCTCTTTGCTCTTCAAGATTGCCACCTAGAGGTCTAGGGTCTTTCTCAAAATGCTTTCTTGAACGTTCTTGTGTCGTCCACGACGTGTTTGATGTAATATCTGACGGCCGAAGTACGATTCCAGAACAAAAGAACGCCGAAGACGAAGGACGGACAAAGATCAAGGAAGTTTACTCGTCAAGCGAGAATGCGTCCGATGGTGATTTGGCTGACGAGAACGAATGGGAAGACGCACTGCGAGAACGATGCATCTTGTCCAAACTCCGCTGTAATCTATAGTATAGAGCTGGTTGAAACATGAAAAATTGAAGAGCTGAGTGTCTTAATTGATGGCGCGACGTCAAGCACCCAGCCCATCTCAAAGTCTAAGGATGCCTCTCTGTGCTCTTCAGAAGTTTATTCTCTCCAAGACAACTTGGGAAGAACTTTCTCCAATAGTATCGACTTGGCATTCTTGGATTTGATAATCAGCTCTAGGCTCCAGTAGCTTCTCCCTGCTCCGAGGGCTTTCTCTACTCTCACTATAGTGCTGTGTTGACAGAATGACGCCCCCCTGTTACATCAACATGCACTCCTTGCTTCGCCTGTCTAATTTTAGCCGATTTAAATAGAATTTTGGGGGATTTTTATGGTCGTGGGGGGGTGGCTGCCCCAAGATTTTACAATGCAGGAAAAACCCAGTGTTAACATAGGGCGCATGAAGTAGCATGCACTCATGATGTGTGTTCAAATCCAGGACCTTCTGTCCTCTAACTCTGCAATGTATACAGTCAAGTGAAGGAGAAATTCCTTAAAATCTTTCAAGCCACAACATTCCGTGCACTGCAGGTAAAAAGGAAAGAAATACCATCAGTTGATGACTGGACTGATGTTATTCATGAGATATATATAATGGAGAAGTTAACCTTCTCTCTAAAGCTTCAACAGGACAAGTTCAATAGAAAATGAGAAAAATGGATTGATTACACTACACCTTTGAGAGAAGATAAATGTGAACAGAATGAAACACCCTTAGTTAGTGTCCTTTAATTATTAATATGAACTTTTATGTGTATCAAGTTCAAGTTCAAATAACTTTATTTGTCCCTGGTGGGGCAATTGGTTATGCAGCAGTGGGACGCATACATTTAGCACACATAAAACACAGGGCACATAAATACAGCAAGAACGAATTTAACAAGACAGTACAGTACAAACAGATGAACAGGCTCCCCGCTGCTGCCGGTCGCTGCGTGCGCATGCGCCCAAACTAGTACCTCCTGTATGTGTGTACATGTGTGTATATGTATGTATATATTATATATACTGTATATATTGTTTTGTTTTTCTCATCTCCATTGTTTTTTGTCTCAATATAAAGAAAAATAAAACACATACTTTGAAAATTTGTTGGACAGACAGGAACAATGATGGACTCATTGATAATAGAAATTTACCATATGGATATTTCTCTGCTTTCAGTATATTTAATTTCTTCACTATCAATGCTTTGCATCTCATTGGAGAGCCTTCACCTGTTCACCTGTATAACGACAATTTATATGTCTTTCATTAACATTACTGTACTCAATAACACAACATTAATATTAGTCTATTGATGTTATGATAACAGTAAGGTTGTCTTACATTGATGCTGATGTGTGCTGCTGTATCTTGAGAGTAATTGTGGCTTATATTTCCTGCTCATATGGATGTTAAGCAGTTAAGATAACTATTATTACTATTAAATTCATTTTAAATAATTAGACATTTTGCAGAAAAATGATTAAATGATTATAACAAATTATTAAGTTTGTCCAAATGTTCACATTGCTGGCTGCTGTTATCTAGTCATTAATGCATTTACATTGTGGGCTTTAGCAGATGCTCTTATCCAGAGTGACTTATAATGAGTCAGTGAGTGCAGCAGTAGAATAACTCCTGTGGTCAAACCCCATCCTCTCTGATGGCTTGCATCTCCTCGCTGGGATGGATTTTGCATTGAGATCGTATTAATGCATGTCTGTCGATGCATGTAGTTATATAAGGGAATTTGCCGCAGAGAACATTATCTATGCTAGCTGCATCTCCATAGTGAAGAATTAGCTCTTGTTGGGTGGATCTGCTGAGTATACGGTATGGAAAAGATCATAACTGTTGACAAGAGGGGCTTCGCACCAGTGATTGTGTGTGTGTGTGTGTGGATCAAGAAGGCTGGAGAGGCATGGGCAGGCTTGGCAGGGGTCCCTCGGATCCTGTCCGGTACGTCAGCTGTCAAGGTTTCAGCTTCTATATAACTCAAGAGGAAATGACTTCTGACAGGGAAGCCGAGGTCGCGAACCTTCACCGGGCTGAGGAGCATCCGCATCCCGCTGCACTGGAGACAAACAGAGAGAGAGAGGGAGGGAGAGAGAGAGATTTAAAGAGAAGGAGGGGGAAGGGAGGGGGCAGAGATCTTGACAGAAGAAAAGAGGAGAGAGTAAGTGATGAGATGGGAAATAGAGTGACCGGAGCAATTTGAAGAGAGAGAGAGAGAGAGAGTGTGACTCATTGCCAAAGATATGAACCGCTCCACCCATTCTTCAGTGCTTGTGGCCCTAAAGCTGGCAGTGTGCTCGCTGCGGAAATGAGCTTTGGCTGGTTCGTTTGCGGCGGAAAAACGATTGGTCTAAAGTATCACATGATTGGTTGTGTTGCCTCATAGGAAAGCATCTCCACTACCATTTACATCCTTGTGCTAACATCTAAGATTGGACCAATAATCCATTTGCCAATATATCGGTTTGCCTTTTATTAAAAATCTGATTTAGTGTCCAGTTAGTGTCGTCCACCTCTCATATGATGAATATGATGCAGTTAGTTTGATTACATATTTATTGTAGAATTGATCAATACTACACTGGCTGCTCATAAGAAGCACTTATCCCGAATTGATTCTAATGAGACATTTATGATCAGATTACACACCAGCAGGCATGAATATGTTTTATTAAAATAATTATCCTGGGTTTCAATGGAGAGTTTTAGTGTCTCATGGTCTAAATGCAGCTTCAAAGGCTTTTTCTACCCTGTCAAAAATGAAACACAGAATTTTCTGGTGTGAACATGGTCAAATTTAAAGATATGGAAAAACAAAATATTACTTATAGCCAGCATCAATCCAAAACTATCCGTATTGGCCTTCTAAACCCATATGGGTGGAACCCTAGTCTCCTCTATTTCCAGGGTAAGAAATGGAGAGAAAATGAAGGACGGAGATGGGGGGAGAGATGAAAGAGGGGGGGGGGATTAGAGACATGAAGAGAGAGAGAGACGTGATGATAACAAGGGTTGAGCTCCCTATAGGTTTCGCATATTCTCAGTGTGAATAGCAAATGAAATAGGGCCGAGGCTGACGATATCGGAGGCTCCGTCGCTTCATTCCTCCGAGGGACGAAGCTTGATATTCTCGTATCAATATCTGCGTCGTATAGCGGACGGAGGTGATATTTGACACAAATTCATATTTTATTTGTTTATTGCCACGGTGCACGCGGTAGTCTATGGGGAAACGCATAAGCGAAAAAGTAGAAAGAGTGCAAAGATTGAAATCAGGGGGTAAGAAAGAATATAAAAATATACAGCTGTCTGATGAAAATCCCAAAGGCAAATCAACAGCGTCAGCCTCAGATTGACAATATTGTTGTTCTATGAAAATATACATATACATGTGTTTTGGATGCGTTTCACAGGACCTAGGGTGGTGAAGTCTGCAGTGCATAAAGGAGCAAGTAAACTAAATTGATAGAAAAGAAGAAACTGCTGAAGTTGTAGTCATGAGGTTTTCACATGGGGAGTTCAGTGACTATGTGTGGTTCACCTACGCTAGTTAATAGTCCAAGGAAGGGGAATAACAGATTAAGTGTAATGGATTTGCAGTAATCTGCTCTCAGAATGGGAAATGCACTGTGATCCATTAGAGTTTAATGGTTTACTTTAAAGAAGGCTGTAAGCAGATTACAGTGTTACGGCAGTGAAAGGGACTTCAGAATCAGAATCAGAATCAGAATCAGGTTTATTGCCATGTAAGTTTTCACAATACAAGGAATTTGCCTTGGTATGAAGGTGCATACAATAAACATAAACATGGAGAAAAATAATAGGAAAATAATAGGGATAGGTTAAGAGGAAGGACTGCAAGTCAAAAAGTCAATAAACATAAATAATACAGAATATGAAAAGAAATACAATAAAAATATAATAAAAAAATATGTGCAATATATCTGTTTTTTTTAAAGTGAATGAAAAAGATGTACAGTTTGTACAGGAATTTGCAAAATATTGACCAGAGAATGTGCAAAGGTTAACAGTATGGAGTATAGAGGGGGGGATAAGGGTCAGTGTCAGTGGGGGTCCCGGGGCTTGTTGTTTTGGGTTGAAATATGTTGTAGATACTAACATAAATAATACAACAATTGGAATTCAGGTTATTTATGGTGATGAATGACAGTCTGCATATTGGAATAAATAAAACGTGACTGAATGTAGTCAGATTACTGAATTGGACTGTTCCAGTGGAATATACTCACCACGAAACCAAACCCCTTAATTTTATCCCTGAAATGTCCTTAATTTCTCATTACATAAACGTTAATTATCCATTAAAAATAACATAGCTTTAAAAAAGTAAGGTTGGTATCATGGGTTTTTAAGGGATTTATTCAGGGGTTGATTCGAGACACCAGAAATTAAAGGATTTTTTATGCCTTTTGTTATTAATGAGTTATTAATGGAAAGTTCCAGTCTCCCTGAATTTTACATTAAATTAGAAAGTAAGCAGTCAAACATTAAGGGGTGTTGAAGGTGGTTTTTGATGGGGTCTCCTCCATTAATATCTCCCTTAACTCATTTTAAGGGGATTTTGCATGAATTAAGGTGTGAATTCATGTAAATGTAAGGTTGTTTTAAGGGATTACTGGTTTGTAGAGTATTACAGATTATAGTAACCAAGGTAACCAATAATCTATAGGAATGATAATGTGAAACTAACTGTCCTATGATGTGTGATAATAGTTAAATTTTGAACATGAAATCACACTGGAATGCCGTTACGCCTCGCTAACCTTGGCTTTAAGCTCCTCGTGGGTTGAAAAGCCAGATAAATCTGTTCATGAATGTGTGTGTAGGACTGTGTGTGTGTGTGTCTGTCCACCCATCTGTGCAATCCAGATTATTGACCATAATCTTAATCCCTCAGCAGATAGGCAAAAAAAATGACCTAGCATCTCTCTCATTCTCTCTCTCTCTCTGTCTTTCATTTTCTTTTCCTCATTGCTGCTGTCATTGTCAGAGACTCAGTGCATTGCAGTAAACCGCCTCTATCCCTCACCATGCTTTCATTCAAGCCTGAGTGCTGTTTCCAGTGGAAAAATACGGCAATCACAAACACACACACACACACACACACACACACACACACACACACTGTCACAGAAAGTATCGAAAGTATCCAACTTTCCCGAGCAATCATCCCTTTTCACAGCGGTTTCCCTGGAATTAAATGATATATAATTTTCCACTGTACTGCAGGCAGTGGCAAAGTATTTTCATGCCCTAAAATCTGACCCAACCCAGATTTTTTTAAAGTGAGGAAAAATTTACTTCTATCAGTTTGTGGTCACCCGGCCTTTTAGAGCTTGAAATTAGCCTCTGAATCCCTCAGGACAGAGGTGGAGAGGAACAAAACTGCTTGCTCTGCCACTTCATTCTGTTCTTTTACTGTAGTTTATTTCAATTTGCTGTTATTATCTTGGCAATTCTGCTTTATTAGATGATATGCTGTGCGGCGGACCGAAGCAGGCATGCGTCGTAATCATGGTGCATGTGCGTCAGCCGGCTCAGGGTGATTTGTTGGTATTTTCCAAGGGGATGGTAGGGAATTAAATGGCTGTTTTCTTTTCAGCTTTTCCCAAACTGGCGTCTGATGGAGCTTCTACATGACCCCAAAGATCTACTTTCTTGTTAGTTTGAATCGAGAGACAGGGTATAGGCCACAAATCTATAAAGAAGGAGAAGTCAGATATGTCAGATCCATGTGCCTTAATTAGAGACAAGCCTTAAAGCCTGCAGCACAATTTGTATTGTAGTGGATGGGAAGTCCATACCTTAGTTTGTGAAGCCTGAGTTCAAACCTGTTCTACTGTGCCTTGGCAATGGCACCAATGATGATTTGTTATTTAGTTCACTAGCTAATATTTTAGGTGTTTTCATTATAAATTTTGATTGAGGAATGACGACAGGAACAGTCCAGACTCCAGAAAAGTCCAGAAAATAAGCAAAACGTTGACTTCACTAGAGCTTATTCTGTCAGGTAACGTCGAATAAAAGAAAGGACATTTTCAACGTTAATCTGACTGGTTTGTTTTAGCTAATCACGTAGCTAGCCTACTGTTTGCTAGGTTAATGCTCTGAAATGGCACAAACAATATCTTGTACTGTAGCAGCTAGCGGTAGTTGATAGCATAAATATGAGTGGACGTACTGCAGTGGCAACATTAGCTGAAGTTAACTGAGCCTTGCAGACAGTTCAAACAGTGAGTGTTGAAGGCAGGGGTTTTAGCGCTTACCGTATTTCCTCTAATAGTGGCCGGTAGTCAATTAAAAGCAGAGTCTCCGAAAATGGCCGGGGCCGTGGTTGACATGAACAAATAAAGACTGGCCCCAAATACAGGCCGGGGGAAAAACAAAGGAAAAAACAACGGTGGATAACGGTAAACTACTGGTGCCTGTTATATAATGTAACTGTAGTTTGTAGTAACGTACAAGTGCCACAAGATGGCAGTATGCCACAAGACTGCTCGGCCGGCAGAAGTCTCTGGAGCATGCCGTCGTCGATTACCATAATGCATTGCAGTAACAAAAAAATGGCTACCTAACGTAGCCCAACAGAAGCAGATCAGAAAACAAGGAGGCTTCGTACTAAAATATGAGCAAATATACTTATCAAACAGAGGGAATTAGAAATAAAGGCCTGTCTCTAATATAAGCCTGCCTCCAATAAAGGCCTGGTACCCTCGGCCACTATTAGAGGAAATACGGTAGCTTCACAGCGGTGGTCGAAGACAGAGACTGGTACCACTATAGCATGCCCACTCACCTTATGCTATCAACTAATGCTAGCTGCTAAACGACAGTACAATTTAAGAGCATTAGATCTAGGTGGAATTAGCAAACAGTATGCTAACTATGTGTTTAGCAAAAAAAAAGATGGTCGGATTAAGGTTCAAAGTTGACACATTTATTGATCAAAATTTAATATGAAAACACCCAAAACATCAACTAGTGAACCAAATAATAAATGGTAGAACATGTTAAACTCAGGCTTCAGAAACTAAAGTATCCTTCCATCCGCTACAATAGAAATTATTCTGTAGGCTTTAGAGTTTGTCTCCAATTAACACTCCCACGCTTGGCTCTGACATTTCTTTTTTTATACATTCCTTGGATATAGGTGGATTTAGATTAAGTGTTTTTTTTTTTTTCAGTGCAGGCAACAGATCTACATACTTCCTCGGGCTCAAGGTTGTTTCTGCTTCAGTGGTATTAATGCTGCTTTTTAGGTGAGATTTCTCCAAGGTTTGTTTTCGAGGCTTTTGGAACAACCGAGACCGAGTCGAGCACAGTGGCGCAAACACTTCGAAAACCACTCAGCAACCCGAGGCAAACCCCCAAGGTTGTGTCAGAGGGATGAAATGTCGATTTTCATTTACAGAAAATAAGAATGATGTGCCCGAGCTGTCCTTACCTCAAATAAAGTCAAGAAGCAAAGACGCGCTTATGATGATTTATAGCTCTGCCCCTGACTGGTACTTTTAGAGCTAAACCAACACTGGGTTACTGTTGCTGCACACACACACACACACACAGACATCCTCATAGATAGACGGAGAAACAAAAACACACACACACACACACACAGACACACTGCAATTACTTGCTGGTTCACAAACATGTGTTGTCTGCATAAGTAAGCATGCTCAATATACCACCTGTCTTTTGTAATCTAACCACAAATACATCACTTGTTTTGTGTGTCTGCGTTTGTGTGTTGGGGGGGGAGCGGGTGGTGTCTTCACTTATTACCCAGTCGCAAGTCAAATTAGTTTTGTCTTCACCGAGAGAGAGAGAGAGAGCGGGAGATAGAGTGTGTGTGTGTGTGTGTGTGTGTACATTTCTTTGTTGTCTCCATGCCATCACTATGGTTACCCTTGATTTGTCAGGCCATAATATGTTCTGCTGCTACAGCGACAACAGAACTATCTGCCTCTGGAGTGTTCTATTTTGTCTAAGGACACACACTCACACACACACACACACACACAAAGAGAGCATCACATCACATGCCAGCTCCTATACTTATACACTTCTAGGCAATGCTGTTTAAAGCCGCGATATAAATCCTTGGGTCAGTGGTTGTTTGAAGTGACCTCTTGACGTCGCACGTATCCAAACGGTTCTTCAAATCCCAACAATTCTCGTTTACCCCAAGGTTGCTGGCCTTGGCGGCTATATATAGGACCACGTGAGTCACTGATCATCCCTCTGTACACACCACCATTTCATTTCCAGCTTCCGACGTCCGAGAGGCCCGCTTTGAAATTGCGCGGGGGAGGGGGGTGGGGGGAAGTGGGAGCTGAAGAGCGGGATGAGAGAGGAAAGCGTCACCTGTGTGAACCCCCTTCGGGTCTGGCTGAGCAACTAGAAAGGCAGGGGAGTTGACATTTTTGGTCCATCTTAATTACCGAGCGCTCCTGTTGCCGGGAGCACCTGCCACCCTCTTCCTACATCCCTCCCTCCCTCCCTCCGTCTTCCCCCTCTTAAAGGTGCTATGTGAAGCGTTTTGTGTTAACGTTTCCCGTAAGCCTCGGGGCGTCTTGTCACAAAGGGGATACGTTCGATCGGCATCTAAGCCACACCGCCTTCTGGGGGACAAACAGACCACTCTCATCATTATGCTTGGTTAGCTGGGTATAGCTACACGATTAACCCTAACCCTAAATACATAATCCAACATACAGTATGTCCTGTGGGGGCAACACAAGTAGCTACGCTTAATTTTTACCTGCAGAGGCTGAGAGGTGTATTCAAAAGTCGCGTTTAATTCACTTAGATGCTTCCCCTTTCGCTGTAGATCAGACCAGCACATATGACTCCGACTCTACTTGGGGCATAGAAAGTGGAGGACTGTATGGTGTCAATCCACGTATTCAAGTATCATTAAGTTATTAAGTATTATTTGTTCACTAAATTAAGTAAATTACAGACATGTCTTTAGATGTGCGAGCCTGCCTGAATTTGGGAGTTCCGAATATCTGGACAAATGAAGGTTATTTGTTCAGCCTTCATGCCCCTCAGTCTTCCTCCTTCAAAGTGGATCAATGACCCAACTCAGTGGCCACACATTACATATCCAAAGTTTTGATGGCAGTCCTGTTTTTGCCTGGGTCCAGACCTTTGAATCCGCCCACTCCAACGAGTTGACTGATTCTGGTCTGGCATCGGGACATGAAACAGCGGTTTCTCTCGGTTGATGATCGGTCCAGTGAGCACCGGGGGGGACTAACGATTAGCCAGTCAGCGCCACGGGCGGGACTAACACCGTTGTCAAGCTGTTGTCAAGCTGTGCGCCGGAACCAAGGAGGAGTAATAACAAATGGCGACCGCTATAGACAAGATAGATGCTGCTATCGAGGCTGTTCTAAATCGATTAAAAGTACCAACTACTTTGAAATCTGAACAGCACTCTGCTTTGAAGGCATTTATTCAAAGGGGAGATGTTGTTTTTCGCATCAGTGTCGACTTAAAATTATGTTAGATTCAGGCGGATACGTTGGGCTCTAGTGATTGGTTAGGGAAAATCGAATCCCCCTCCCCCACGGAAATCGGTTAGAGTGGAGGCAATGTCAGACTGAAGATGGAAATGGAGTGGAACGAGTTGACAATTCTGTCTGATATCAGGCAAGTTCTCTTTACCTATCCTGCTAACTTGAATGAGTGACTCCAATTCAGTAGCTAGATGGTGAGCTAGCAGTAAAACGCTTCGTTTCTGAGAACCATAGATCCGTTTTTTTGCACTTGTTGTAGGTACAATCCACAACACAGCAAGTTTTTGCCATGTTTTTCAATCTTTTTAAACAATGTTGCATGGTCTCAATTGAGCTCACTAACTCGCATAGGGACAATAATCTTCAATATGGACAAATGTCTTCTTTCCCCCAAATGGGGGTGCGGCCTTGACCGATGATGTGGTGCCGGTCGAACGTCGCTGCTTGTCCCCCCTTCCCCTCCCTGATCTTGTTCCGATTGTTGCAAGAAGCAACCGATTGAAGCAAGAAGGATCTGAGCTTTCTGACCAGCTTGCTGTGTATTACCTGCAAAATAACAAGGCTCCTGTTTTGTACCCTGAAGCGACCTCTCTTTGTGCTGTAAAGCAATCCAGCAGATTTCCCGCCCGATCCGACCTGGTGGCACACAATGTAAAATACAGTGTAGAGGCTTTATGGTACTTTTCTACGAATGTCTCAAAATGAACGTGGCAATGGATTTATTGATGTCAAAATTCACCTTAAAAAAACCCTTCCTCCATGCTCCATCTCTCCTTACCTTTTTGCCAGCAGCTCTTGCCTCCCTCTCTAATCCCCTTCCCTCCTTCCCTCCTCCATCCCTCCATCCCACCTCGGGGGGGTGGTGGGTCGCCATCTGCCCAGGCCAGGTTGTTCTCCGCTGGGCTCGCTCCTGCTTCAGGGCCCCCTCTCTGGAGAAGGGGCAATAGAGGTTAATTAGCCATAATGGCTACCTCCGGCACAGATGAGATGAAGTTATGCCACGTCGGCGCTCGGCTTCTGTGGGGACATTTGCTTTAGATATACACGACTTGCATTTAATTGCCTAATTTCATGAATCAAGTTTCAAAACAAGTTTGCTTTTGCTTATAGCTTTGCTGCAATATAGAGTGAGAAAGTGAATTAATTAGCCAGGGTTTGGAATGAGCTTCGATTTATGAGCTTTTTTTACCGTAACATCATTCACGTGAACATGACTACAGATGCAGGCATATGCGCCGAACTGATTTCTCAACTAAAAGGCCAGGAGGACTCACTCCCACACGCTGAGACGTACGGCAAAAAAAAAAAAAGCCCTTTGAGTATTTTTCTCAAAAAAGATAACGAGACAGAGGAAAGAGAGAGAGAGAGAGAGAGGAGGGAAATTGAAAGGCAGACAGATAGAGAACAAAAAAAAAAAACAGACAGAAGATAGACTGGAAAGGGAAAGAGGAAGAGAGGCTTTTTTAACGTTGGCACCGACTCGGCGGAGAGCGAGAGTTGGCAGCACGGGAAAAAAAAAAAAAAAAAAAGTAAGAGGCGAGAAAGGAGAAGCGAGAGGGAGATTGAAGCCGGGGAGACGCTGAGCAGACAGGCTTTGTCTTCCAGGCACTACAGCTGATTGATAGAATGAGAGCTTGTCTAGCGATCCAAGGCGTGGTGTCATGTCACCAGAGGGGAATCGGAGACTGGAGAGGGAGAGGCTGCAGAGGGCTACTCAGGCACCGGAGGTCTGCTGTGTGTGTGTGTGTGTGTGTGTGTGTGTGTTTCTCCAGCCTGTCTATCTGTCAGTGTGTGTATGCGTGCACTGTGCATATGCCTGCCCATCCTTCCGTCTCTGTCAGTTGGTGGAGTGTGTGAAAGCGCTTTTGTGCATGTGTGTTATTAATTCAGTTAAAACATATATATTAACATGTTTCAACATTGGTATACACTTTTATACACATTAACACTCACTGTATTATTAAGCATTGTTCCTATTTCCAGGTATTATTATTATTATTACTATTATTGCTAGACTATTGAATGGTGAATTATTTTGTTAAAATAACTAAATAAGTTAAAATTGACTAAAATTAGACAGCTTTGTTTTTCATTATTATTCATAATTATATACCAACTTTTTTTTGTGACCAATTTTTTTTTAAATTTATTTTAGGTATACCAGGGCATTGATAGGAAATAACCGAGAAAAAAAACATATATACTTTTTTTTTTCTTATATATATATTTTTCTTATATATTCTTATATACCAACTTTTAAAGCACTATGTAATATTATATATTTATACAATTATTATAACATAAAATGTTGAAACATTCATATATGCATTCAAATGAGTATATAATTGCCTTTCAATAAAATATAAATATATAAATGAAGAGAAATTCTGTAGGTGTGATGAGGGGAGAAAAAGTGTGTCTAGTGCTAAACACACACATTTCTTTTATACTAGTTTCAGAATGTCTCTATTGATTTGGTATTTGACTTTTGACAAGCTACAGGAATCACTGAGAGTGCTTTGGAACCCTGCAGTCGACATCGTGTTCTACTCATGTAAATGTAAAAAGCCTTTCGCAGTCAACAGATTGCTGCGAGCCGCAGGCTTTATGGGTCAAGGAGGATTACATCTGCACTCGCTTCTCTCCTCCTCAACGCTCTGTCCTCCTCGCTATCCTCTTTTCACTCTCCTCTCATCCCTTCATCCTACGTCTGCTCTCTCCTCTTTCTCGCCTCTCACCTCGGCGGTTCGTACCAAAATCTCTCCTCTTCTCTCTTCCCCTTTCCTCTCCTCTCCTCTCCTTTCCTCTCTTCCCCTTTCCTCTCCTCTCCTCTCCTCTCCTTCCCTCTCTTCCCCTTTCTTCTCCTCCCCTCACCTTGCCCTCTGCCTTCCTTTCATTACCTTCTATTTTCTCTCCTCTCCACTCTCTCTTCTTCTCCACTCCTGTATTCTCCTGTGTTCTCTCCTGCTCACCTCTCCTCTGCTCCCTGCAGGTCTCCAGCCTACCCCCCACCCCCACCCCCTCCTCCTCCTCCTCCTCCTCCTTATTGCAGTCGTTGGCCCGCTGCCACGCTCATGCCACTGGTAGGTCACGGGTGACAGATGGCTGGATGGCCCGGGCCGAGGCTATAAGACGCCGGCCAGAATGAAACAGGACGGCCCACATACATTATCCGGGGGGGGGCTCAAGGCCCGCGTCTCGAGTTTTAACCTTTATTTTCCCATGGCGAGGCTTAACGGAGAGCGCGGCCTGTTGTTTGAACAGCGCCCCACGCCTCCTCGCCTTGACATTTTGAATTCCTGCGTGCTCTTTCTCTCCTCCGCTTGTCACATTTTGGGGTATAGCCCAAAGTAACGTCGGAGGAACTTTTTTTGGGGTTTTTTTCTACCTGGTGAAGAAAAATAACAGAACCCCTAATTCAAAATGTCACGGTGTCCCATGAAGCGGTGATGTGTTTGGGCCTCAGTTCTGGAACTCCCACCGGCAACAGTCCTCCTTACCTCTATACGGGCAATTTTCAAAGTCTTCTCTGTCAGTACAGACAAAGAAGAATTTTACATACTCACTTTTTTTTAACTCACTGTTGAGCCTTCTGGAGGTGCTGTGGGCCTAATTCAACCAAACGTCTGTAATGGGAGGAGAACACTTGATAAAACCCACACACTCGACCCTATAACATTTAGATTGGGTTGGCTGATGAATGGTGCTAACTGATGGTCCTCTGATGATATATGATATCCTCTATAGTCACCATTTATAGCTTAGTACATCATTCTTTTGGCGGGCTTCTGTATGAATGCTCACAGGACACAAAGGACTCCATGTAATATTATTGCTTATAAAGCTACATTATGCTCATCCTATCTTGCATTTCATGAACTTTCCACTAGGTTTGGCCGATATTTGATATTATTGAATATTGCGATATTCTGCGGTATCGAATATCGTAATTGTAGTTGTAGTGAAAAATGTGTCATTCTAATTCAAGAATGTTCCCTTTTCCACAATCAGCCCATTTTGTGCATGAATTGGAAATGGCATGAATGAGCAAATTACACCAAATGGACATTGTTTTTGCTTGAATAAGATCAAATTTCTCGATATATTAGATTTCGGATCTCGCCCAAGCCTACTTTTCCAGTAGCTTTAGAGTCTAATTTCTGCAGATTATTGGCAGAACCATTTCAGTTTTATGCAATCCACATTTGGGTCCCTAACCATTACTTGGGGAAAAAAAAAAAATGTCTCTATAGCCCCACTCATAGCTCCATTTCCCATTGCGAATTACCACACACATCAGCGACTCCAACCTCCGGGCAGGGCAGGGCAGCCCAGGCAGCCGGCCTCGGCCTCTTGGCTCCCGGCCCTAATCCGAACCAAAACCCATCCCCAGCCCTCTCCCCCCAGCCCCAGTCTGTCCCATGCCTGCTGTACTCCAGCTATTGGCCATACTCCAGTTAAAGTCGGGTTAAGCTGTTTACATGAACCTTTGATATCCTGGACGTCAAGAACGGCAGGTTGTAGTCGCCGCTGCAAACGCGCTCAGCCGTGGGAATCTGCTGATGATGCCGGGACGGGTATCATCAATACACCGGCAGGGGCCCCGTCCGGACCGGCGGGGGGAGTGTTTTTCGAGTTTACAGATGTAGAGCGGAGTTCTACGGAGCCTATAATGAAGCCGTGTACACGCGCCCACTGTCTGCCGCTTGCTATGAGAGGCGCGCTTGTCTTAATTAAGTCAGGCAGCTGGGTGGGTTATCATGTTGTTGCCAGCCAACTCGTAACCCTGTGTGAGTCTGTGCACACGGCGAAGACCAGAAGTGAAAGCGGTGAGATGTTTCCATGCCACAGTAAGCAGTTTAATATGGGAGTGAGCCAGGCATCTTAACCAGGTTTCTCATAATCAGAGTATGAGCTTACTCGGGTTATTCTAACTCGGTTATGATGTTTACATGCACCGACCCAAAACCAGGGGCCGGATTCACAAAACCCTCTTCAGAAAAAACATCTTCTCAAGTGCCATTTTTTTCTTAAATTTAGTCTTAAGAAAAAAAATTGGAAAAAAAAATGCTACTCGCAAAAACAGTTCTTATATATTTTCTTAACTTTCTTTCGTCCTAAGAAAAAACTTACGAATAAGTGGTATTCTTGACATTAAAGTTTTTTTCTTAACTTTAAGACGGCCCTTCATCTGTCTTAAAGTTCCTACAGTGAAAAGGTAAGCCTCTAATATCATATATTTAAACACATTTTAGACAAGTAGGTTATAGTTCAAAGTCTTCATAGGTTCCCCTACACCTAACATTAAGATGAACATTTACTGTAAAGCTTTATTTGGTGTAGGGCCAGGTAGGCCTCTGTCTCATGTTTATTGAAAATAAGCTGCAAATTTTACAGTTACCAACAGCAACCAATGTTTAAATATTTGCTCTAGTTGCCCTAAATAGGTTTTTCAGGTTACCAGTTTAAGAACCAAATTCTCTGTGCATGTAAACCCTAAATTAATTTCACGTGCTTCAGCTCCAATGGAGAGTTTTCGTCTTCTGGCTAAATTGATGTTTCAGGCCCGTCTTCCCTGCCAAGACAAAAAAAAGTAACCAAATGGGGTGAAACGGTTTCAGGTTAAAGCCAATCAGGCACAGCAGGCGCTCAGCTCGGCACGCTCCGTGTGATCAAATAACACTGAATACATTGTCACTAATTAAACACGTTCCACACTTAGGCTGTCTTCGAGAAATCATGCAATATGTGTTAATATTTAAAGCATCCTTAGCTTTTCAGCACATCCGGATTTGTGTCGTTAACGGGACAAAGCGCGTTTTTCGGCACATCTTAAAAACCCGACGTCAGCCTGTCCCGCTCCTAAGTAAACCAGCCTTTCCCCAACTGAGACCCTTTTCCCTCAGAGAGGAGCAGTAAATGTGTCCCAGCGCCAGAAATGAATAATATATGAATCCCTCTGGATGTGTGAGGAGGCTGCCTGATTGCATGAGTCTCTCTCTCTCTCTCTCTCTCTCTGAAGCCGTGTGTGTGTATGTTTGTGTGTGTGTGTGTGTGTGCCTCCATACGTGTGTGTCAGCGGTGTGTATTGACTGTCCAGTCACATCCTCTCTCCCTGCTATCTGTACTGCTGAGGTCATCTGTGTCTGTGCTCCCCCCAGGTCAACACATTATCTAAATGATTTAATATCACTGCAGCCGCCCCGACCCTCTCCTGTCATTGTGCTGTGGAGCAGGGAGACTAAGCACTCCGGGATGAATACTGAATACTTAATAGTATTTTTCATGGCTGTAGTAACAATGGTATTATGGTGATACTCTAGAAAAACAGCCCCATTCTGTATATAATTATATATTGAAAATGTGTAGTTTTTGTCGTAATTCAACGAAAATGGCTTCATGGAACAAATTTAGCCTCAACTTTTTTTAAACTATTTGAACTACAATACCCAGAATTCCTGTAAGGATCTGTGAGGAATTGTGTTTCATAACTGATGTCACAATATCCTAATATATTATTTACAATACATATTGTGACATGACTGCTACTGATGGCATACTGTTGTTTCCAACTGTCATAGACAAGTCAAGTCAATTTAAATTCTATAGCCTCCATCACAAGCCTGTCTCAAAGGACTGGAGCCTAACTGGAGCTAACTGATCAACAATCAATCACAAAGCAAAACCGCATAATAGATTAATTACTGTTTTTAGCAGCAGATTAGTTTTTTAAGCCTTCGTTCCACTGAAGTGGCGAGGCAATGGAATTCACTCTACACATTCATTAACTTCATTACTTCTAGCAGAATAACACTCGTTTTAAGTCCATGGCTTGAGATAACAACAAAACCTGGACAACTCTCGCTTAAAGATGGAAATCAGAGCACGTCTGTCTGAAATTCGTCCTTCCAAATAACTCCAACCCCAGGAAATGATCGCAGATGTTCTCTCAGTCTCCTTTCTCCTCTTTTTTATTCATTATATTCAGCTTTATATCAATACAACATCACAGATCAGGGACTGGGACAGATGGTTTGGTTTTTGAGATTTTGGAGAGTCTGAATGCTTACAGGTACAAGGGCATAAGGATTGCATATATTTTAAGAATGAAAGATGAAAAGAAGTAGTAATCCACAACAATTTCATATAAGTAATTGTCTGTTTCACTGTTATGTACTGCAGATGTGATACCATACAACAGTGATTCAACCTATATCCAGAACTGGGTAGTTAGCATGAGCAGTGATAGCCACCATGGCTGAACAGACAAAGAAAAGAGAAACTGCATCAACAGAAAATCCAAGCCCCGCCCACACCGTTTGATTGACAGGTGATCTCTGGGAAGTGCACCACAGCAATGAATCAACAAAACAAAATCCAAACAAACACAGATATCGCAGATTATCCCTTTAATTTTTGATATATAGTAATGCTGGGTAATTCAAATAGCCCTTTAACAATGAAGCATATTTATTTCATTTTTATCGGCACAAAATAAGTTCAGTGGAGAATTAATATCTTGGCTTTCTGGGCCCTGGGTCTCTGGACTGAGGCTTGTCTCCGCTTGTTTCTGCTGGTTTGAGCCAAGGACGCCGTGCTGCCCCCTAGCATTTTCCCATCACCACCCCACAACCCCTCCTCTTTTTCTCTCCCTCTCTTCCTCATAGACATGCACGGACTGTACACACACAAACACATGCGTGGATACCACACACACACACACACACACACACACACACACACACACACAGCAGAGTACCGGTCCAGTGACCCGCAGTGGCTGTCAGATATTCCCTGCTGTCTCTCATGCAGATGAATCAGAGCGAGAGCGGATGAGGAAGGACAGGGACAAGTGACGAGACTATTTGAATAGACAGGCGCTTTTTGCCAGGAACATGAGAATGAAAAGTGCTGTGGGTACAGAGTGAGATATGTAGACTTGCTGGGGAGAAAAAAAAATATGTGAGGAACAATGTTTGGACAGAAATACACTTCTACCTCACGCCAGCATCCTTGAACACAGATAAACGGTTATACAAACCAGCAAAACCAGGCCCAGCCTTTTAGGATGAACTGTGGAAGTCTGTTACTGGGAGGAAGGAAGGAAGGGGGGAAGGGGGGAAGGAAGGAAGGAAGGGAGGGATAATAGTGAAATGAAGGGAGAATGAAGGAAGAGATTATAGTGAAATGAAGGGGGAAGGAAGGAAGGTAGAGATAATAGTGAAATGAAGGAAGGAAGGAAGGTAGGTAGAGATAATAGTGAAATGAAGGAAGGAAGGTAGAGATAATAGTGAAATGAGGAGAGAATGAATGAAGGAAGGTAGAGATAATAGTGAAATGAAGGGGGAAGGAAGGAAAGAAGGAAGGAAGGTAGAGATAACAGTGAAATGAAGGGAAAATGAAGGAAGGTAGAGATAATAGTCAAATGAAGGGGAATGAAGGAAGGTAGAGATAATAGTGAAATGAAGGGGGAATGAAGGAAGGAAAGAAGGACAGAAGGTAGAGATAATAGTGAAATGAAGGGAGAATGAAGGAAGGAAGGTAGAGATAATAATGAAATGGAGGAAGAAAGGAAGGAAGTAAGCTAGAGATAATAGTGAAATGAAGGGGGAATGAAGGAAGGAAGGTAGAGATAATAGTGAAATGAAGGGGGAATGAAGGAAGGAAGGTAGAGATAATAGTGAAATGAAGGGGGAATGAAGGAAGGAAAGAAGGACGGAAGGTAGAGATAATAGTGAAATGAAGGAAGGAAAGAAGGAAGGAAGGTAGAGATAATAGTGAAATGAAGGGAGAATGAAGGAAGGAAGGTAGAGATAATAATGAAATGGAGGAAGAAAGGAAGGAAGTAAGCTAGAGATAATAGTGAAATGAAGGGGGAATGAAGGAAGGAAGGTAGAGATAATAGTGAAATGAAGGGGGAATGAAGGAAGGAAGGTAGAGATAATAGTGAAATGAAGGGGGAATGAAGGAAGGAAAGAAGGACGGAAGGTAGAGATAATAGTGAAATGAAGGGAGAATGAAGGAAGGAAAGAAGGAAGGAAGGTAGAGATAATAATGAAATGGAGGAAGAAAGGAAGGAAGGAAGCTAGAGATAATAGTGAAATGAAGGGGGAATTAAGGAAGGAAGGAAGGTAGAGATAATAGTGAAATGAAGGGGGAATGAAGGAAAGGGAGAAAAGAAAGCAAGCAAGAAAGAAAGAAAGAGGAAAGGCAGTTACACAAGTATTGAAATGTGTGTTTAGTAATGAGGGGATTTTATTTTCTCAAGGCCAGCACCAGTCACCTTGTCATTGTGCATTATATGGCTGCCTAACATTACCCTTTTAGCGACCACTTGCAGCACCAAGGGACACAACAGAAGCAAACAGAATGCCCTTCACACACTATTTTTTCCCCTGCATTCATCCAGCACCAACAAGTACCACTATAGGACTTCCAAATGGGTAGAAACCTTGTGTTTCTGAAGAGTAATGGTTCTCAGGAAAAGAGGAAAAAGCTACATACTGCAGTTTTTTTTTTTGTGGTTGCTAAAAGGCTTCCATGGCCCAAACATTACTTTTCTTTTCATCTTAAAGTGAATACATTTGGTTTTAATGGAGCGAATGGACCTTGGGTTCTTGGACAACTCTGCATTTTTTGAAAGGCTGTAGCAGGATTTTGTATGGTGGTTGTGATGAGCTTGCATGCAGCTGCAGCGTGGGTTGGGGGTTGGGGGGCGTGTTAGCATAGATTAAGTTGTGTGCATGACTGTAGGAAGTATATGCACCAGTTAAAAATCATACTCAGGGCATCAGATCCAGAGTCCAGAGCCATATTCAGACCACGGCCAGGTGCTGAGCATTGTGATGTCACATTGTGATGTCACAAAGCCTGAAACCCACCATGACATTTCCACTGAGAGCTAAAAAAAAAAAACACAACAAATGTTAAAGGGGCATTAAGCATTCTATGGCCTTTATCAACGTCTATTGTCCAAAGAAAAAAAAATCGGAGATGGTTTCTCATAATTATGACTTAGTATCTCATAATTATAACTTAGTATCTCATAATTACGAGATACGAGCAGAGATGCAGCATTTCTAGTTAAAAATAGCACATATTATGGCATTTTTCATTATTAGTATGACATCAAACTTTAATATGGGTGCTCACTTATTGAATTTGACGATTAAATACAAAGTAATTGGTTTAAAACAGTATTTCTACATTTTTTAAATCTTACGCTTTTATTTTGAAGGCTAAATGCCCAAACCGGAAGTATTCTTTTCTTGAATTATGAGATAACTTATCTCAAAATTACAAGATAAAGATTGCATAATTACGAGATAGTTGTCTCATGATTAAGAGAAACCATCGATTTTTTTTTTCTTTGGTGAATGCGATACACTTCCGTAATTGGCCAACAGTAGGAATTACAACAACATAGATACAGCTTATCTGTATCTCCTCCTCCCATACACCTTGAATTACGGTGGCCTGTTATTGAATGATGTGATGAAACTCCAATTGGTGGAGTACAGGCTGGAAAGTGAGTTTTGAAAGCCAGAAATCTCGGCACCAACAGAAGTAATGGTTGAGTCATTGGTATTGATCAATATCCCTGTCAACCCCCCGCAGATATATTATGGTCATTTTGTGCTATGGGGCCATAAAAATATTATTTATTGCCCCTTGATATTTTCTTTGCTCCCCAGTATTATTTCATAGACCACCTTCAATTTGTGTGATTGTGTGTGTATGTGTGTGTGTGTGTGTGTGGCATTTGAAATGAGCGTGACCCATGTCAGCACCTTATCAGTGCGATTAGCATGACTATGCGACACTCTAATGAATATTAGCGCTGGAGCAGAATCCACAAGCCCGGTCAGCCTGGGCAGAAGGTTTATATGATTGATCTACAAAGTCAAAAGAGAAATATTTTCATTTACCAGCAACTGGCACGCCTGTTTGTGTAAGGAATATTAATTTCATCTCACAGGCTCAAAACCCTGACCATGCATTATGCAGCAACCCAGTCCTATCCCAGAAGTGGTATTTAGGCCCCATGTATTTCATCCAAGCAAGTCAGTATGAACGTCTGAAATGCTGCCAGTTGGTTGTTGGTTACAACAGTGCTGCACAAATCAATGAAGCAGCTCTTGAACAAATTTCCAACAGATTAGCCCAAACACAGTTAGCTGGGCGTCTTACTGTCTTATTATTGGACGCCCAAGTGAGAAATTTTGTCTCCTCCCGGGGACGCTGACTCATTTAAGTCTATTAGTATTGTTATTATGTGGGAATCCACCAGCAATAAGCCCCATAACTCATTTTGGGCTTTCACCCACAGTTAAATTAACCAGGAAATATAGTGTAGTTTGATAAGGTGGCTGCATACAGTACTTACAGCAGAAATGAATTTCGACGGGTTCTTACGGACAAAAGGACAAGGTAGCGGGAAAAAAACGAAGGGCTGCATTGGCTTTGGTGTCTGCAGCAAGCACAGGCTTGCCAGCAACAATTTTTCAAGTTGCTAGAAGTTGCCAGATGGCATAATACGCTAATTTTCATATCGATATATTTGCTACAGTACCTCGCTCTTAGCAGGGGGAGGAGGGCTACACTTTGGATTAGAGAAGCAAGTAGCGCAAATTGGCAACAGCCGTACTGATTTGTTGCCAAATGCTTTAGGATTCAACACATTAGCATTGTTCCCCACGGTCGGAAAAAGTTGCTTGATTTGTCGCTAGTCGGTTTTGAGAAATAAAGTGAGTGGGGGGGGGGGTCTGAAAAGTCGCTAAATTGCTAAGTCGCAAAATTAACGTCAAATTCATCAAGTTAGCAAAAGTGTCCCGTGGTGTGACCGTCTGCAGTTGGTCTAAAATATCACATATTTTGGTTGTGTTGACTTGTGGAAAAGCTGGAAAAGTTGGTAGAAGATATCTGCACCTTCATGACCGCTCCAACAGCCTCTAAATCCCTCAGATTCCCTCAGCCGTCTTTGTCGCTCTTTCACCGCAGTTGTTGTGGCTCTCTGAGTTCCTGTCACTGCTGTTTCCAGTTTACCTAGGTTACAGCTCTTTAATCTTCATGTGCCGCCACTGGCGTGGAGTGCAAATAAACAAACAACACAAAACGGCAGTGAGTATACACCAATTTTTATGCGCCGACATGTTCAACTGTGTTTCTATTCCGGGCCGGTTCGACTTTGCTGTTAGCGTGCCGACAGCTTAACTCTTTGCTGCCTGTAAATGAAATCTCACTTGGCTCTGTAACGGTTTTATCATCGCAGTCTTGGTTTGATTTTGACTGTATAAGGGTTTAAATCATCTCCTCTCCTCTCCTCTCCTCCCCCTCTCACCTCCCCCCTCCACAACAAACCTCCTATTTCCCCGCTGCGTACTAATTGGCTTCCCGACGTAACAATAACAGGTTTTTTCCCTCCCGGTGTCTCCAGGGTCTCCTGTTTTAGAGAACATGCGTGCCCCTTCTGTTCCTCTGATTATGCCCTCAGAAGTCAAGCATATTGTGCTGCAAGAGCAAACAGTGCCGCCGCAAATGCAAATGTCTTGTACCGAGAGAAAGAACCTTTCCAATCTGTTTTGTTGCATATTTAAACCGCAGCAAAGCACCGCTCGCTGATGTATATTTCAAGCGAGGGATGCAGGACAGCGTTGTTCTGGAGAAACTAAGCCATTTGCATAAAAATGACATTTCTCTGTATTTTATTTATTTATTCCTTTCAACTTAAGCTGTAGTGTGAGAGGTCACAAAGGAGATCTAATGCCATGCAAGGTCTATTGTGTTTTTTTTGTTTTTTTTCTTGTGTATCACCCGTCGTCTTGCTCAGAACACTGTTGTGAGTCACAGTTGGTTTTTGCTCAACTTGTTGTGTGAGGATGAGTAACTTTATGTTGCAAAGATCAGGCGTTTAGAGCTGCTGACTAAGTTTCTGGCCTTATAAATTCCACAATTCTGTAAGGACTGTACTGACCTTTTGGGAGTTTGGCCCATTGGTCACCTTACCCAATATCTGATGAGATGATTGGCACCAAAATCATTTCTGTGTCATAGGCAACTAGCATTATCCTAAAAGTGAGATAATAATATAATAAATAAGTGAGAAAATGAGAGCTTGTAGTTCTAAAGGCCAAGTTATACTTATGCGTCAAAGTGCCAGTATTGCCAGATTTATAGTTCTACATTGGTGATTCTGCGCGTAGGCCGCCGAAACACTAGATGGCAGTGATGTGCTTTGCAGGGGTGAGTAGTAACGCGTTACAAGTAACGCACATGAGTAAAAGGTCTAGCAAGGAACGAGCACTTTTAGTTCCTTTTTTTAAACTGTACTTCTACTCTTTACTCGAGTATATTTTTGAGCCAGTAATCTACTTTTTACTTCACTACATTTGCCATTTATACCTTTGTTACAACTAGTCTGCTCTAAATGCGGGGATTGAGTGGGGGGGGGGGCAGCTCCTCTACTGCAGATGCCAAGTTGCCAGCTGCCTGGAAGAAAAATAAGCTCCACCTGTCTTTTGACCACGATGCGATGATGACGGAGCAAAACCCAGAACAAGAGGCAGCTTCCAACAAATGGGTATCCCCAAATGAAAAATGTGAATGGAGAGAAGTTTTCATTCTCTAGTTGACTGACTGAGGTCTTGGTACAGGGAGTAATACTACAGAACAGAAAATCAGAGTTTTAATTAATTGTATTGTATTCGGTATCTACTGCATTTTGGGGCTGTAATAGGTTTGGTTACTATGATAATGTCTTTAAATACTAGAGTTAAACAGACTTATATTCTGTTTTATAAAGGGCTAAGAAAGTTTTATCAACAAGTGCTGTTTTTTCATTATTTTATACTAAAAACACCCTAAAAAATATTAAAATGGAAAGTAACTTGTACTTTGAGTAATTTATTAACCAGGTACTTTTTTACTTTTACTAGAGTAGGTTTCTCAAATGGTAATTTTCACTTTTACTTGAGTCATTTTTTATGGGAGTAATTGTAGCCTACTTTTACTTGAGTATAGATTTTCAGTACTCTACCCACCACTGGTGCTTTGTTAGCATGGAACTAATAACAAAAGAAGTACTTGTGTTTACATTCTCTGAAACTCATGTTCTGGGATATTTCTCACAGCAAATTCAAGGACATCTGGTAGTCTTAACAATTCGGAGATGAGGTGTCCTACAAATGAACATATTTGTGAACCTCCTCAGCTCGTCTCTCTTCGATCTGCTCCATTGTCTTCACTAGGGACGGACAGCAACTGGATATAGGTGAGGAGGAAAAACGAAGCGGGCCAATCACAGTTCTTGCGGTTTTGCGTCGGCGTTACATTTTATTTATTTATTTAGCACAAAAGAGTAGTAGTAGTAGTACAAAAGTAGTAGTACCAACATCATAAAGAGCATGCAGGGGCTTATGGAGTGTCTCCCTTAATAACAATCATACATAATTACAATATAGTGTAATAAAACCAAACCAAGCAATAAAACAAATCAATAGGTAAAGTAAAGTAGAAAATAAGTAAAAGAATATTAAAAGAACCCAAAAAGAAAAGAGAAGGAAAAGCGGAGTAAAGGGATAAAGAGAGAAAACCAAAAAAAAAAAAGGAAAAGATTAATTAACATGAAGTAATTAATTATACCAAAAAAGGGACAGCAGTATGATCACCTCAAAAAAACATGATGATTGTGAAACAAATACTGTTTGACAGCTTTTTTAAACAGATTGGAGAGGTGCAAGTAAGCAGCACCGTCGGGATAGCTACGGCGCCACTTACACAGAGTATAAATTAGCCTTAAGGCTCAATGGTTAGTTAATATTTATGAGGCTTTTATAGAGTCTTTAGAACTACTTTCAATGGCAGAAGATTTATCTTTCTGCGCGGCTTCGAGCAGAGCTTATTATTTATGTTTACACTGGAAGTTAGCAAAGTTAGCCAGACAGCTTAAGTTTTGCGCTGTTGCTTCGTAATGGACTTCACTAATAATGACGATTAAGATTTTGTTTTCAGAAGTTATGAATCTACAGGTCATAGAATAAAAACTAGTACCAACTTTGGATAACTAAAAGGTTTGCCTTCAAACTTTATATAATGCTAATTGCATAGGCGATTCTAGGCTTTGCCACCAGGGGGTGCAAGGTTAAGAGAGACCAATTATTCATAACCTGGTCATAACTAGGCTACATGACATCAATGCCTGTATATTGAGCTTTGGAAATGCTATAGCAGGATATGACACCACAATCTCACAACAACTCTGCATCACCAAACAAAACCACAAAATCAGCGCCAACACAGCATATCATCACAACAGTCATATAGGCCTAAGCACATAATAATATCCCACAGCTGACAGGCCAAGCCAATATCAACCTTCGCATCGCAAATGCCAGCAACGCATTGCACGTGATGAGCAGCATATCACACTGATATTACATTTCAAGAAAGCACCAACCTCAGCATATAACCTCGGTGTTGATGCAGTCATTTTCATTTGTGTCCGTCTTGTTTTTCTTAGAGAAAAACTGATCAATTGTTTTGTTTCCCCTTTTTGACATTCTTGAACTAGCCTAGCTAACGCAAGACAAACCAAACGGAAGATGACCGTGGTTGTTGTATGTAGCGTGGGTCACGTGTTGAAGAGTTGAGAGGTCATTGTGCAGGTTTACTTTATCCAGATACACGATCGAGAAATTTGCATTAAATAATGTTGAATACAATGAAATATAGAATAACTACGGAATAAAAAAAAAAAAGTTTTTAATTTGATTTTTTAAAATAGTTTAGATGTAGAAATTTCAATGTTTTCATCTGACCACTAGGGGGTGCAATTGCACCCCTTGCACCCCCGGTAAAATCGCCACTGGCTAATTGCATATGATTACTGAACATACATGCTAAATCGTTAGAATGCGCACAGAGTCATTCCTATGTTCCCCAGTTAGGGTTAGGGTTAGGGTTAGTAGGGTTAGGGTTAGGGTTGGGTTAGGTTGGTTGCTTGTAGATTTTTACCCAGAGCCGTGACCACAACTGTTTCAAAGAACAGAAGGGCTTTTTATCAGAGCTATCCAGGTTAGGCACAGGTTAGGGTTAGAGACCTTCAAAATCAAATAAAATGACAACAATTGGTTTTGTTGTGTTTATATAGCTGTTTGGAAGCCTTGTTCCAATAAAAAAAAAAAGGATAATATTTATGAAATATTTTAACTTGAAACGGGTCAAATTTGACCCGAACACAATAGGAGGGTTAATGTGTGTTAACAGAATATTGAACTGGGGAACATAGGACCCTGGGAACATAGATACGCTCCCCATGTGCACTGTACAGAGCTATGTACTGGAGACACAGAGATGACTGTGGTGCCAATAGTAAAGGAGTAGTCCTTTAAGTGTAACTTATGAACCATAAGTACAAGTTTTACATTTCTTTTCAGGCCCTTTCTAATCACTTTTAGCTTCATGTTTGTCTGTTTGCTGTAACCGCCCTTGTCGTTCCTTCATCCCGCCCCGCCACGCTCCCCTCGTCTCACAGCAGAACGTGCAAACGAATGCCGAATGAGATTGAAGAACTTAATATCATTTGTGTCTGATAAGAGGCCGCCTCGTCCTTTCTTCTGTTGTTTTTTTTTTTTTTTTTTTTTTCTCCTGACGTGTGTTTCCCTCAATCTCTTTCCAAGAAATGCCTTTTACAGCAATTACATTTTCCCCCCCTCGCGTGCTTGTATTAGCCAGCGAAACCTTATCAGTAGTGCTGTAACGTAATTAGTTCAGCAGTTGGGTGCCGTCTGTTCCAGCAGAGAGGCATATGGACTTACAGGAAGACCTACTCAAACAATCTGTATTGATTTCAGGAAGGGGACGGCGTGGAAAGTCCAGGTTGCAGTCAAGCTGCAATCACGAAATAGATTACCCTCCCATCATGTATGCTCCCTGTGGTTGTGTGTGTGTGTGTGTGTGTGTGTGTGTGTGTGTGAGTGTCTGAGTGTACGTGCCACTGTCTTTCTGCATGTGTGTGTATCTCCTGAGAGCCGTGATGGATAATGTTGTTGGCCTGACTGCAGAGGAAAGTGATCCATTGTCTTCACACACACACACACACATACACACACACACTGTATACAGAGAGAGAGAGACAAGCAGAAAGAATGACAGCCATTTGCAGAAGCCGTCACCCCATGAAGACAGCAGGAAGTGGGGAAAATGATGGCTGATGGTTTCAAAAGGTTGTTAGCGGCGTAAACGAGGGAAATGGCTTGATAATGGAATCTACTTCCCCCGATCTTTAATCTGCAGCCTGTCAACTATTGTGTTGAAGAGAGGAGAGAGAAAAGGAAAAAAAAAAAAAAGAAAAGAAACATACTGCTTTATTCCACTCGGCAAACAAAAGAGGCTGGGGGTTATCAAAGCAAATTCAGATAAGTCCGCTTGCACAAGAAAATTGCTCGAGCAAAATGGCACTTTTCGACTTTTTTTTTTTTATATTGCGGAAAACTCAACCGCTAAACGTTCCTCGCCTCCCCGTCTGCGTCTCCGTCACTCCCTCTTGTCTCTCTAGTTGTAAGTATAGATTTGAGTAGTCCAGGTGTGATCCATTAACCACATTAGTCACACCGGAGGGGCGAGGAGGAAGACGGAGATCACCATCTGCTCACCGCTTGATTAAATTAATCATGTGTGAACTTTTGCGCAAGGCTGTAGGCCCCGATCTCTCTCTCTCTCTCTCTCTCTCTCTCTCTCTCTCACTCTCTCTCTTTCACTGTCAGTAAGTGTGTGTCATTCTACCCCAAGCGGCGCCACGCAGAACTTGCCGAAATACTTCCACTTGACTTCGGCGAGGTGCGGGTGGGCTCACTTTTTGCCCCAGTTGGGAGGAGCGCGACATTTTGCAGATGACTCTTTTTGGTAGCACGCTCCTGGCAGCTAAATCAAACACGTCAAAAAAAAAAAAAATTTGAAAAGCCACTTTCCGTGCGTCAGAGCTCCCTGTGATATGAGAAGGAGCTGTTGTGTGATTCTGAAGAGGCTCTGACTCAGTACAAAAAGGCAAATGAATTGCCTGTGTTTTCCCCCATGCCTTTTTAAATATTGGAACACAGAAAGCTTTTTCGGAGGCAGATAATGTTGCGGCGCTTGCAGAGCAAATGAGATTCTCTCCACGAAAACAAATTCTTTCAAATCCTCGGGTGTGAGTGGGTGTGTGTTTGTGTTACAAGTGCAAAGCCTGCTGGGATAGGTTGGCTGCGAAGCAAATGTTTCCATGCCGGTTTGATGAGCGGAGTGGAAAGTACATGAAGGAGGGTAGGGAAGTTTAATTGAGTGCGTTTACGTGTGCGCACACACACACACAGCGCCTCGCGGAACGAGCTCATGTCCCATTTAAGGCCTCGATCGGGGATAAGCTGTTTATGTGCATCTTCCTATTGCACACATGAATATCTCCGTATACGTGAATAAACAGAAGATTCCCGATTTTACCGTGTGATTTTATGCAGAGAGTTAAAATCAGCAGCGCACCGCTATGTGTTTAAATCAAGCTTTCACACAGTCAAAAATACTAAGATACGATGTGACCATGCACATCCACAACATGAACATTCATTTCTCAGCTGGAATATACAATTACCCTGAATAACAAGGGGCATATTGATGTGCTTGGACATGCACATATTGTATATTGAGCATTTCGGGGGCGAGCCTTCGAAAAAACTTTGGAAACAAGCTGAATTGAGGCCAATGTTATTGCAAGCAGGGGAAAAGGTTTCCAAAAAAGAAAAAAAGGAAATGCTGGTAGCATCTATTACGGTGACTCATAGACAGCGATGCAGAAATTCTGGGTCCCCAAACAAGATCCACCGCTGAATCATCTCACAGACCCCCCCCCCCCCCCCCCCCCCCAAGTCTCCTCAAAAGACATTCTCCATCGTTTTTTAATGACCACTTTTATTGCGTCTCTGTTTTAATGGACGTTATGTCAGGAGAGACTTTTTCGCAGCGTTTCGCATTTGGCAGGTGGATTGACTTCCGTGCGATAATAGCCCCATTTACACTACATCTGGCGTAAACATGGGTCTTGTCCTCCGGTGTTGCGTCGAGATATGATTTAGCGGAGTTATATTTACACATGCGGCCGTGGCATTAACATGTGCCTGCAGCGCAGACGTTAAAATCGGGCGTCTCTTTTCCCTTTTCCCCACTGAAATGCGGACTGCTGCAGCCGACACCTCCTCCCGTAATATTTATGCCCTTAAAAATTGACAGTAAACGCCTCGTCTCGCTCGTTCCCCATGCGCCGGTATCCTCACAATCCATTTTTGACACGTATGTTGCTAAGCTACCTGCCGCCTTTATTTACCCAGCAAGCATTTGACGGACAGTGTCAAGCCGAAAACAGCTCTGGAAACTGTTTTGAACTGATATCAAAGCTATTTGATGATTGATCTGATTCATCAAACGATGCCGGTAGCGGCTACGGTCGACTACGAACATCTCAACTTTCATTTTGCCGCTGTATTTGGGTTTTCAGTGTTGGTACAGGTAACATCTATTCAAAAGACAATGCTGTAATACTTGAGTCCCATCTTGAAACTGCTTTTCTTGGACTTATCTTGGCCTCGGACATTTGGACCCGCCTATCTAAAACCTTTGGAAGATGTTTTTCCCCCACTGAACTGAACTCTTAATTTATCCCCAGGACTAAACTATTGAATGAATTCCACCAATTACATAGGTTGTGATGCTCTTCAAACTTCCGTGCATTTATTGGACGTTGAAGAGATGTGGATCTACCTGCGAGAGTTCTGCACTAGACCACAGAACTCTCGCAGATAGATCCACATCTCTGTTGATCCTCAAGAAACTCTTGAAGCATTATTTTTACCTTGGGAAACACATGCACATGCTTCATTGCCTATATTTGCTCTTGAATACGACTCGATTTGCTCTTATTTCGGTCTCTACTTGGTCTCGAACCTCCTTTGTACCCACTCTCGACTCCAACTCTGGTCTTAGAATTGACTCGGAATCCACTACGGTTGCCTTGACTACGGCTCTGTGAAAGTGTTCGCTGGGTAAAAGGAGGGTAGGCCATGCGGCACAGGTTGAGATCCGGATGTGAAGCTGCGTTGGAAGTCGCACAGCATGCACCTGCAGCCTGCTGAGCCAACAGGACGGCCCATTCTGCATAAAATGACTCGAGGACATGGCTAGACACCCAGCGGAGTGGCCCATTCCTAATCCATTAGGTTGTGGGGAGTCTGGGGCATATGCCTTCAGGTTCCTAGAGGGATGTGGGATGTATGTGTGTGTGTGTGTGTGTGTGTGTGCTGTCTTGATGCCTCAGCTAATAAAAAAGCTGTGGCTCTGCAAGCTGATGTGACCGAGCGCAGGGTCATCTAGTTTATAGAAGCCGAGGGATGAATACCTTCTGTCACAACCCTTTTATTTTCTCCTCTTCTCCTCGTCATTCTCTCCCTCTCGTCTTTTTTTTTTTTTTTTTACTATTTCCTCATCCTCTCATATCTCCCCTCCGCATTCTGTCACAGCCCTGTTTTGTTTTGTCTCGTTCTCTTCTGGCTCCTCTGGCTTTTTCTCACTCTCTCTCTCTCTCTCTCTCTCTCAGCTCTTCTGCTTTCTTGCTCCGTTTCCCTTTCTCATTCCGTTTCTCGTCTCTTTCAACATTCTGCCACAGTCCTTCTTATTATTTTTTTCCCCCTCCCGTCTTCTTTCTGTCTTTCTCTGGGGTCTGCGAGAGAGGTTGTTCTTTATTTTGTTTTTTTATATTTCTCTTATTTTCCAAAGAGGAACTGTGCATTTGTTGGTATATGTGAAGATTTGGTACTGGGAGAATCTGAGAGGTTTATTGTTTATTTAGTCGTTCTGTCTTGCTTAATGAATGAGGTCCAGTGTCTCATGTATGTCTTATGTAGTCATGCACACACACACACACACACACACACACACACACACACACACACACACACGCACGCACTTGTATTGTCTTACAAGGGACAGTCACTGCGTCTACTGTCCTCCCCTGGCTTGATTCCTCCTCTCCCTTTCTGAACCATTCTAGCCTGCAGTGTGTGTGTGTGTGTGTGTGTGTGTGTGTGTGTGTGTGTGTGTGTGTGTGTGTGTGTGTGTGTGTGTGTGTGTGCCTCTGCGTGTGACGACAGCTGAGTAGACACTGAATGGGAGCCAAGTTCCTATCTCCAACAAGGGCATCACAGGACACTGATACACTGTTTACCATCACAATGCAATCCTGGGTGGTGGCAGACAGAACAGTGTTAAACACACACTAGTGATGCGCGGGTTGGGCTGCCACCCCAAGGTCTTCTGGGTAAACCAGCGGGTCAGGCGGGTTAGGGGCAGAAAAAAAACCTGCGGAATAGCTGAGAGTAGTTTGTGGGCAGGAGAAAGTAAAATAAGTCATGAACAGTATATTCATGGCTGTATTAGCTTATTTTCCATTTTTTTCCCCCCTCTGGCATGTGTGATGGCTCCTCACCTTGGGGTCCTTAGGTCAATTTCCAGCCGCTGCTGCAAACTATCAACCGAGAGCACAAAGATTACAGTGAAGAAAAGGTCAAAACACTTCAAGATTCAAGAAAAACTGAGAAGTCTGGCAAAAATCAAGTCACAGTCAGAGGAAAAAATGGAAAAGCAGAGTATGGGAGAAATGTAGTGAAGTGGTTCAACATGGTGCTGCTAATGAAGATGAGGCAATCTACCTATATAACTTCCCTTAAAGAGGCATCCATTTAAAGGGGCATTATGTAATCTATGACATTTATCGACCTCTATTGGCGACTAGTAGGAATTGTAACAACATTGGCAGGTGTCTGGCACAGCTTACAGTGGCCTGTAATGGACATAAATGATAAAATCACATTTTCATAGAGAGTAATCTAGCGAATTAGATTGAGAGAGATCCAACAGAAATGTTTAGTGAAGAGTTCTTGTCACTATGCAAAATACTGGAGTATTAAAACCTTGGAGCATTGGGAGAGTCTTGAAACTCCAATGGGTGACAAGGTTTTGTACCTTAAGTGAGTTCTGAAATCTCAGCAGCTGGTGAAGTAATCATTGAGTCATTGGTATTGATTGACAACCCTATCAACCCCCCGCAGATATATTATGGTCTGTTCTATGGTCTGTAACCCTAAACCTAAACCTAACCATAAACATTCACTTACCTTACCTAACTCTAACCCTGTATAGCACAGGGTTAGAGTTAGGTAAGGTAAGTGAATGTTTATGTTTATGGGGCAGTAAAGATCTTGCTCTTCACTACATGCCTAATCCTAACCCCAAAACTCAAAGTCCTAACACTTAAATAGACCCTTTAAGAACACACACACACACACACACACACAAATAATCGTGAATCCTATGAATATGCCTGTACCTCCATGCAGACTAGCCGTAATTGTGCTTAGTCATTTCCTCATTAGTTCAATAAGCTTTTCGTTGACAGCCCCCCCCTTGTTCGCCCACACACACACACACACACACACACCTCTCTCACCTCACCACGATTCAACTTGATTTCCCCTGACTTGCTAGACTCCCCCCTGCGGAGGCTCGCTGTAGCTTAGATGGGGAGCCGGGTCCGACTAAATAAATGATGAAATATGTCGGACTCAGCGCGGGGGCCAGGACACAACACACTCCCTGGATTCTCAACAGCAGCATCAAGGAAATTGCACAGATGTCTCACACCGGCGGTACGATGTGTCTCTTGAGAAATGAGGGTCAAAACATTTATCGTACGGGGGGTCACCTGTGCCAAAAATGCAGTGACATACGCTCTGGATAAAAGCATCAATCCAATGAAATGAAATGGCTCTTTCGGCTTTTCCCCCCTACGATATTCTCTTTGCCATCAGCCTTTCGACTTAAAAAGGAACCCAAAGGCGGTACGATGCATCTCTTGAGAAATGAGGGTCAAAACATTCATGGTACGGGGGGTCACCTGTGCCAAAAATGTACCTACATACACTCTGGATAAAAGCATCAATTCACTGAAATCATATGGCTCTTTTTGGCTTTTTCCCCCCTACAATATTCTCTTTGCCATCAGCCTTTCGACTCAAAAAGCAACCCAAAGGCGGTACGATGCATCTCTTGAGAAATGAGGGTCAAAACATTCATGGTACGGGGGGTCACCTGTGCCAAAAATGTACCTACATACGCTCTGGATAAAAGCATCAATTCACTGAAATCATATGGCTCTTTTTGGCTTTTTCCCCCCTACGATATTCTCTTTGCCATCAGCCTTTCAACTCAAAAAGGAACCCAAAGGCGGTACGATGCATCTCTTGAGAAATGAGGGTCAAAACATTCATGGTACGGGGGGTCACCTGTACCAAAAATGCACGTACATATGCTCTGGACAAAAGCATCAATCCAATCCAATCTAATGGCTTTTTTGCCTTTTTTTTCCCCCTGATATTCTCTTTGCCCTCAGCCTATTGACTCAAAAAGGAACCCAAAGTAGGGATAAAATGAGGCTACTTAAAACTACTCAAAACTAATAAATGCCTCACAATGCATTTGAAGTGAAGGGTTACACAAAACCATTCACAGTGCTTTCAGGCTGCTTATTATCAGGCAATGAGGGGACTTGAAGGGAGGCTGCATTTTCCCCCCACGACGAGAGCATTAAGCACGTTATTGCCAAAGGGGAAAGTAGTGCTCTTCAGACTAATCAAAAGCCCATTCGACCTGAGTCTTTTTTTTTTTCAAAGAAGAGGAGGCACTTCACAGTCTTGTCTTTCAGCCGGCCTGTGTTGGTGGTTTGCGGGCGGAAATATTGTAGGAGAACTGCAGGAAAGAGAAAAGACAGAAAAAAAATACAATGTATAGTCTTGACTAATTTAGGGTGTGTTTGATTTATTTAGGCTTGGTTCTTTCAAGTTAATATAGATCAAGTATTCTCTGGAACCTCATACCTCATCAAATTCAACCTCATCGTTTGTTTTCCTTACTCAACTGAAAATGACTGAAACTGCATTTTGGACTGCATGTCCATACACTTTCCACCTCTTGGACGCCCGTACACTCTTGGAAGTTCACTTATACTTTCAGTCTTATGAATATTTCATTCTCTCAAAAGATCGGGACAAACGGACTGCATTCAAATTCCAGCCGCTCCTTCGACCCAGATCTGCCATGTTAAGTCATAATAGGTGACGCAGATGCAGCTTACCCTACCGAGACGCATCCGTCTTTTGAATAACGACTAACGAGCTAGAACGAACGCGCTCTCTCGGCCGGTTTCACCCATTCGCACGTTTATAATACAATGTAAATATTTCACAACGCCGCCGGCATGCGTTCTCTTGTTAGCAAATATTTCTCCATACAGGCCTCAAGCATGTTTTCTGTTCTCGTTGTTATGCGCGGGAAGCAGCCGGGTGCACATACAGCACGGAACAGTACAGTGCTTGTATAAAAAAAAAAAAAAAAATATGGTTACCTTGGGCATGCGAAAGGATTTGAGTCCACCTCGACTAGAAATAGATCAGCGTGACTGCCAGAATGAAGTATTTGTAATAACAATGAAAACCCCCTGTATGTTTCTCGCATCCCATTCGCGTCCGCGCTGCAGAAATTATTATTATTTCACTCCCTGAGCCAACGGGTTTGTTTGATAACTAGTGTGCGGTCACAGTGGATTCTCCTGCAGTGAGTAGAGCTGGAGGAAGTTCATTTGTCACTTAGTTTCTCCGCAGTGTAACGCCAGCTAACGGTCACAGTGCTTGGCAATGCAGTAGTTAAGACAGTGATGGGGCTTGGGAGAAAATGGGTTGTTTAGGAGCAGCAAAACTAAAGGGATATACGCTTAAATATCCAAGTATATTCACTCCAAAATACAGATATAGTCCTTCCGAAAGGCAGTAACTTCTCTCTCTCTCTCACTCACACTCTCTTTCTTTCACACTCTATCTCTCATTCTCTCTCAATCACTCACTCTCTCACACTCTCTCTCTTTCACACTGTCTCTCACTCTTACTCTCACACTCTCTCTCTTTCACACAATCTCTCACTCTCTCTCAATCACTCTCTCTCACTCACTCTCCCCCCCCCCCCTCTCTCTCTCTCTCTCTCTCTCTCAATTCAATTCAATTCAGTATGCTTTATTGGCAGATGAGCAATATTGCCAAAGCGTCAAGGATAATAATGAGATAGAAAAAAAATACAATTCATTAAATAAAATAAAATAAATTACTGAAAACAACAAGAAAATGGCAGAAAACAGTAAACACACTCTCTCTCACTCATTCTCCCTCTCTCTCTCCCTCTCTCAAATTCAACTTCAACTGTTGTACTGCTTTGTATTTCAAATGAGGTCGAATGCAACATTAACTAACATTTACATAATAATGAATAAACAGTAATCCAACGAATATCGACAATCATATCAACAACAGTATAATCAAAAGCAGTTCAGTAACGTTACAAATTCAGTTCAATTTTGCAATTCAATTCAGTTGATAGCAATATTGGCAAGAGAAGAACTTTTTTGAAAGAGTAAATAGATAGAAAGGGAAAAAAAGGAAAGGAGGGTAACTCTGTAACAGACAATACATTTTCAACATTTATATGTTGAATCCCTCTCTCTCTCTCTCTCAGTGCGTGTATCAATATCTCTTAAGGAGTAGATTTGGGTTGCTGTGAATTCTGCTCCCTCACCTTCTCTCTCTCTCTCTCTCTCTCTCTCTCTCTCTCTCTCTCCACAGAGACGCCTCAGAAGGACGGCGAGGACCCAGCGGCGTCCTCGGACTCGTCCCCCGCCTCGTCACTGTTCGACCACTGGGGTCACGACCTCGGCCCGGAGAGCCGCAGGGTCGCCCTCAAGAAGTTCCGTTACTACGGCTACAACGGCTACCTTAGCGACCGCATCTCCCTCACCCGGCCCATCCCGGACTTCCGGCCAGATGGGTCAGTCGATCGAGTCACATGACTTGGACTCAATTTTAATTGCTTGAGACTTGACTTGATGCATGAAGAGAAGTCTTGAGACTTGACTTGACTTGGGTTCTGGTGACTTGGGACTTGACTCTGACTTGTACTCTGATGACTTGAAAAGGTTTCTAAAGTCTTGACTTGAGATCTTGTGTTTGTGTAAATGACTCAGATTGAAAGTGATGAGATTTGTTCCAGTAGACGACTGAATTTAAATTCTGTTTTCTGAATTTGTATGGAATGATTGAATTTATTGAAGTTGAAACTGATTCTAGAAATCAAACTCATGATGCACCACATTGCATTGAAAAGTCCTAGATATTTAGTTTTCTTTAAGATATTAAATTGATACTGGACTCTTGATTTGTTCTGACTTGACTTGCTGTTCTACATTTAGACTTGAGACTTGACATTACGTAATGACTTGGACTTGACTTGCTAATCTACATTTAGACTTGGGACTTGACTTGAGACTTGTGCCTCAAGACTTGAGACTGACTTGGGACTCAAGCGTTTTCTCATCAATCATGTTTTTTGGAAACATTTGTCACATTTATGCCTCTCTCATTCCTTCTGAAGAAACACAAGACAGTGTGTTACAGTTTTTCTTGATTGCCAAGACACATTTCTTGAAATCATGCTCCATTTCCCAAAACTCTAAACACAAATGCATAACTGCACACTCATCTTCACAAACTTCAAACTTCCATGTCAAAACCAAACTCTCCACTCAAAACCATGTAATCTTACATCTAAACCAAACTTTGCCTTCAGACATCACACAAAAGCCATCAAATACACATACACTACAAAGTAGCCATTACACACTGGTGAGATCAATTCAGAACACTACTGTAAAAACCTGTTACTGCAGTGAATAATGGCACTTATGGTTTTCCCCCAGAACAACCTCTTTACATGATGAACACAATATAAAGACACAACACATGTATACATTTTCAACATTTTTAATTCCGCTATGTACTGTAGTAAAATAAACTGAAATTGAGTGAAAAAGTAAATGTACCGCAAAAATATGCAACTGATAAAGAACGTAGAATACAGTAAAATAATTTCCATGTATTTACCAATATAAACCAATTTAAAAAAAAACAGTTTGTACATAAAGAAAGAAATCACATTTATTCTGCCTCAGCATCCCAATTTGAGAATCTCATCAGAAACTATTTGTCTCCTTGCCCTTGCCCTTCCACCTCCACCTCCTCTCCTGTGTCCTCTTCCTCTACCTTCAGGTCTTTGTGGATCCATTGTTCCAAAACAAGTAAACTGACCCATGGCCCTTTTATCTATCTATCTATCTATCTATCTATCTATCTATGTATTTATCCTGAGGTTCTGATTGGTGTGTGAACAATTTTGACTCTTAGTGTTTGCGCCTGGGGAATTGTGTGTCAATTGGGTTTGAGCTGTGATGACTTGAGTTAATGATATGGAATGCCAGTGCTTTCTAAATAAGCACATGGTGCAGCCAGTGATATATGAAGGGATTTGTGTGTAGAGTTTTTCACAAAAAGTTCAACAAATGTGAATCATGTGTGAAAACAGGGGAATAGTGTTTATAGTTTTGGGAAATGGGTTTCTCTTTTGGTAGATGGCATCATGGTTTGGGATGTTTAGTTAGTAGGCCCAGTTATAGTGTGTAAGCGATCGAGAAAAACTGTAATTACATGGACTTGACTTGCTAATCTACATTTAGACTTGACTTAAGACTTGTGCCTCAAAACTTGAGACTGATTTGGGACTCAAGCATTTTCTCATCGATCATGTTTTTTGGAAACATTTGTCACATTTATGCCTCTCTCGTTCCTTCTGAAGAGACACAAGACAGTGTGTTAAGACAGTCGGACCCGTCCTCTCATCCTCTCGTTTATCTCTCTCTCTATCCAGATGCAGGAACATGTCCTACTCCTCGGACCTCCCCCAGCTCAGCGTCATCTTCATCTTCGTCAACGAGGCCCTGTCGGTGCTGCTGCGCTCCGTCCACACGGCCATCCAGAGGACCCCGCCCCACCTGCTCAAAGAGATCGTGCTGGTGGACGACCACAGCAACAGCCGTAAGAACCATAAACCATAAATCTTCTTTTATGGTATCTTTATCTCTGGCATGCTCGATTTTCTGCATCCTTTTTTTTTTTACACTGAATTTCTCTCTTTTTGTGGGCTGCAGTGGTTCATAGATTGAGTCCGAGACAGAAAAAATCTCTACGTTTACATGAACATTAATGAGCCGATCTTAACCTAATTAAGGCAATGCTGCGACTCGAGCAAATGTCATGCTAAGGCCTTATGCTAATTATCTCAGTTTTTATTTTAATTAGAGTGAGGTCATAGTCGTTGTGAGCATAGCCCGGTTAAAGGAAAAATCCAGCCTCGGATACTGTCGCACTGTTATATACCATGAGTCTGTGATGTTCAGTGCATTCCAGGAGTTGTTTTTGTGATGATTTTGTGGTGTACCTACTTTCCTTCAACCTGCTTCGTCTACTTCTACTTCAGTTAGTGATTTCCTACATTTCCCAGAATGCCTTTCGACAAAACCCAGAGAACAGACCTGAACTTGTCACATTCAGCTATGGGTGTTATGTGTAGCTGGAGAGAGTAATAGCGATATCAACAGCAATAGTAACAGCAAGAGAGTACGAGTTTTTCCAATCGGCTGTGCCACATACTCAGAACCCAAACATAGCTTGTTGCTGCATTGCATTCTGGTCTACTGAGTCTCCGGTTGATGGAGAATTGGCGTCTTTGTAATCTATTTGATTGTTGAACATCGCTGCAAAATGCTGAGTCTAGAAAGAAGCTTCTTCATTGATTCTAAGGCAGTGATTCTCAACCTTTTTCATATCAAGGACCCCTAATTTAGTCTACATTTGGGCCTCGGACCCCCATTTGATGAGATTTTGTGTCCCGGACCCAAATATGCGAATATTTTTATTGTTAGATATGATTTTGTCCAGAATTCCATGACTATCTGTATTGTAGGTAGAGAGATAACAGAGAAACTATGATCAAAACAGTCACTCTTCTACATTCTCTAATTGTGTTAACTTCTTGTAAATGAAATAATGCTGAAGTTTAGTTTAAATTTGCCTGGGGACCCCCTGGAACCCCTTCAAGGACCCCTGGTGGTCCCCGGACCCCACGTTGAGAAACACTGTTCAGGTTTTAGATCGCTGAAACACTTTCTACTATCACTCTCCATTGTAGCTGCTGGAAATATCTCATGTCACATTGTCTACATTTTGTAACAGAGTTCAAGAGTTTTAGGGTGGATTTGTCCTTTAACACACCTGGATTTCTACTCAAATCTTTCGAATGATTTGCCCGTGTTGATTTAATTCTCACCAGTTTTATGAATGCTTTTCCCCCCACATCACAGAGCGACAATCTAGGCAGCCAGACTCAGATAATTAAGTACTGGCTGCTATAGGTGAGCACAGAAATGACACCGCTTGGACTTGTCTATATTTCACGTCCTTCTTGTTTTATATTCTGCTTTGTCCGGTGCACAAGATCAAGACATGTGGAGGCATTAGCTGCATCACTGGTATATGAAAACAGATTTAAACCTTCTCACGGCACAGTCAAAGCCCCGGTCTGACTCGTCTGCAAGAGGACCGGGCTTTAATAATTGCATCACGTAGTACGGGACATATTTCACTGCCGCCAAATCTATAATTACCATTATGAGAAATATGTCTCTGTTACCGTCGCCTGCAGATTTTATGGGTCTCTCACTGCTCCTCTGTTCTTCAATAATATATCAGTTAGTTTAGTTATGGTAGCTGCACAGTGTTGAATGCTGATTAGCAGAGCAACCAGAGGGATAAATAGATTTTACATTTTACCTCAAATTATTCCCTGCTAATGTATTACACTGTTCAACTGCACAATTCGGGAGGAAATATGATTTAATGCAAATGCTTTGAATAACAATTCCATGGCTGATTAAAGTTAACTCAGTGAAAGTGCATGATCATTACTGTTCCTTATTGATCGTAGATTGCGTAATTATGACAAATGAGGGTAAACTGGGGCTACTTGAAGACAAACGTGGAAATACAGTCACGTCCATTATGCTCTGCCACCAGAATAGTAAATTGCTAGTGACATCAGAGTCTGTATTCATGAAGCCTTCGAGGAAGTGCTGATTGAAGAGCCATGCAAACCTCTATTAAAGTCACACTGAAATGAAAAATTACTTTTTCGACCTGTTAGCCAATTCTTCCCATCGTATCATATCCCTATGTACACCTATTTAACAATAAATGTCATAAAACTGACAAAACTTTAACTTTATTTTTATTTTTTAAATCAAAATCCCTTTACTTTTACTTCCTGGAAACTGGTGTATTTTACCAGTCGCCATACATAGAAATTCCAATAATACCATCACACATTTTTTAATGACACCCCCCACCATCCTTCCCCATCATAGAAAACCTGCAACTTCGCAACTTTCAAAGTGACAAAGTGGCAACAATACAAAATATGTCAGATTACGGAAGCACGACACTGTCAAAATGCAGTTTCCTTGTGACTTTACAGTAAGGTTAAGACGTATAAGCTGGTCCCAGATCTGCACTTTTATTCTCAGATATGGTGTGGGTATGACTGGACCATTTGATTATAAAAGCAAGAGTGAGAGAACCTTTACTTTGGGACCTAAAACAGGTCACAAGTCTGGTGTTTATAGGTTTTTAAAGTCACACTGAAACCATAAAATCTACAACATTTGTATTTTCCTGTATTCTTATATCAAAATCCCATTACTTTTACTCCCTGGAAAACAGTGTTCACACTTTTGAATGATCCTTCCCTGCCTTATGTCCCATCCTGTTTCAACAGGATCACATCACATCACATCACATCACATTAAGGAAGCAAGATGCCCTCAAAATGCGGTTTCATTGTGATTTAAGGGCCCATAGTGAGACTAGAGTTGCTCAGTTTTGGGTCCTTGGCCCTAGATGTAATGTATTCTCAACATAAAACTGTACACAAGTGTTTCAGCAACATCAGAGGCACTTTTTCCTATTTGCGAGGACGCATCAATCAATTCCTCCACTCCAGTGAGCATCTCCTAACCGTCTTCCTCGCTCTGAGCTCAGGCAGTTCTCACATGATGTCTCCTCAGATGAATATAACTTCATTTTAATGGACTCATGGCGGAGCGGGGCTCTTGTTGTTCAGACCGTCAACTACACTCGGGTAAAAAAAAAAAAAAACTTTTTTTGACGCCGCGGTTCAGATGTCTGCAAATTAATTGGCAAACTCGGCGCGCTTGATTTAACGATTGGATTTTTGGTCCGGGGCTCGCCCATTAGGAGGTGATCTCATATGAACATACAACACCGTAAGGTGCTTTTCATATACTCCCAACTCCATTTTTAAATGAGCCAGGTTTCTTCCAGGTCAGCAGCAAACTGTGGCTCATTAGAGGAAAACAGAGAGAATGGAGAGTCTGGGCTGATGGTAATAATGAATAGAGAGGGGGAGCGGCAGCCGTAGCCTGTGGGCAAGATTACAACACAGACAGGAATCACACCGAGGAAATGAAGATGTTCGCTGTTCCACTGTGGGCAGTCTGTGTGTGAATGTGTGTGTGTGTGTGTGTGTCTGTCTGTCTATCTACCTTCATGCATGCATAAGACATATATGAAACATTAAAATCCTTCATCATGCGAAACAGAAACAAGACTTGGGAGAAAACATTAATATATGCAGTAAAAGTGTGTGTGTATGTGTGTTTGGTTTCTTTGGTGTGTGTGTGTGTGTGTGTGTGTGTGTGTGTGTTTCTTACCTGGCAGTATACAGGTTTTTCTTGTATAGATTTTTGTTTTCAGCCTCGAAAGGAGACTTGTACTTATTGTCTTTTGTTCATTTTATTAGGTTAAAAGCACTAATTCTAAATGTATCTGTTTGGGGAAATGGTAAATAAACTGGTTAATAGAGAAAGACGCACACACACACACACTTTCTCTCTCCCTCCGCCCAGTGGAGCTGAGAGAGTTTCTGTGGAGGTTTGTCGATGAGATCAATGCTGCAACAGGCTTCAGTAAGTTTGCCTTAATGTTTAATGTCTGTGTGTGTGTGTGTGTGTGTGTGTGTGTCCCTCGCTCTCCAGTGGAGCTGAAGGAGCACCTGCAGAGCTTCGTGGACGAGACCAACGCCCAGCACGGTCCGGGATTCGTCAAGCTGGTCCGCCACGACAAGCAGGAGGGCCTGATCCGGTCCAGAGTGAGCGGGTGGAGGGCCGCCTCCGCCCCCGTCGTCGCTCTGTTCGACGCCCATGTGGAGTTCAACGTCGGATGGTGAGCAGCTGGCTTCGCTTCATATGAAATCATGGTAGCGATGTGCTGTATGTCCTACATCCACAACTTAAAGAGGAACTCAACCTCAAACCCAAATGTGTCTAAAGGCTGACATCTAATGGTAAAAAAGCATGCTACTGCTATTGGCTGATCTTTGGTACCAGGTGATGACACCTTCTAATAGAGAACAACAGGTGGTGACATCACCTGGCACCAAAGATCAGCCAATAGAAGATGGCCATGTCAGTAGCATGCTTTTTTACCATTAGACTGGCGGCCCCAAATGGCCGCGAGATGTAACTGTTTGAGAAATTTGAACTTCAATACCCAGAAATCATGTAATGTGGGTGGATTTGGGAAAATAGGGTCTCAATTAGGGGGGATGGGACGCTCTTCTCTGTTGCAGGTGTGTTTTTACATTAAAAAAAAAACTTTAAGCTTTAACCAGGTGCTTGATATACCGGGATAATGAAAAATAAATGAAAAATGACGATGACCAAACACTGGTGAGATGCTGAATGTTAGGATTTATTCAGCAGCCAGTTTGTTTGGAAGGTTGCTGTCTAAATCACAAGGGGGGTTGCAAAAGGGTCGGAAATTTTCTGGTAAATTCCCAGAAAATTTCCATGGGAAGTTAAGCTTGGGGATTTGGGAAATTTTACCGAATTTCAATAGGAAATGTTAGCTTATATTAGTGAGCTTTAATTTATTTGGAAAATATAAAAAAAATTCTAGGCAATTCTAGATATTGTAGCATGTTTTGGTGAAAACATGCCCATTTAATGGGAATTCAGTTGAATTGCATGTTTCCAGGCTAAATGTCTGCATTTTACAGATTTATGTTGAAAAGGTCTTTGGAGATTATTATTCAACATTTTTATTTTTTTATTCAGTGAAAATCCCATGTAAAGAGTCACTCATTTAATTAAAGTTAACTAAATAGTCGATTTTTGATTTCTATTAGAGGGTTTACATTTATGTCTTCTTATGATAAAGCAAAGGGTTTATATTTCTGTCTGCATATGATAGGGTAAACACAGCCTGTGCAAATAACCCCCACAATTTCCTTAATTCCCGTATATTCCTGTTAATTCCCATGGAAAATTTCCCCCCTCTGAACATTCCTGAATTTTGCAACCCTAATAAGCGGCATCAATTCAGTGTGTGGATATTTCTTCTTCTTCCTCAGGATGTATCAGTTCAGAACAGACTTAGGGTGTGGAGGGGGGGGGGGGGGGGGGTAATGTGTGGGGAGATCAAGGGGGCTTAGTGCGGAATTTGAACATGAAAGGTTGAGAAATCATGTATTTATAAGTTGGGTCGTGAAAGGATCGCTCCAGTTTTTGTTTGGCGTGAGATATTCAGATGGTTCCTTGTGAGAGAAGTATGAAGAACTGGTGAAGAACTGCAAGCCATGGTTTGGTTTTCTGGTAAATTAGCCATAAATATAAGTGCAAAATATAACCACAGATAGAATTAACATGAATAGGTGTCCCAGAGGCAGCTGTGTTATGTTTCAGATTTTGGGTCAATTTGGGGATTTTGAGTGTTGTCGATTTTAGATGAGTAACAGCGATTTGGCCAGTCGCCCCTGATGTAAACAGACAAGCAGAGGTGGTTGACATGGATTTTGTTGTGGAGTGTTTGAGGCTATTGTGCTCCAGGAAGGCCTAATTAACCCTGCGGCCCAGTGGTTGTTCTCTTTGTCTTCCATTCCACCCGGTATTAACCTGTAGCCCGGGTGATCGCGCTGCAAAAACACTTGTAATCCAGACAAATCTGGCCACATTAACAACAAAGTCGAAAAAGCCGATGCATCTCCAGTCCACATAATGAAGGTGGGAGGCTTGGATAGTAACAGCCTCGTCAAAAACGTGTTCTCAGGATACAATCTGCGATTTAACGAGGACAATCCAACTTTAATGTGTAAATGGCTTCTTTGAGTGTCAATTCTGCAAAAATTGAGAAACTGTGTATTTAAACTTTTTTCTTTTTTTTCTTTTTTTTTTGGGACATTTTAGTAATGGTTCCAGTCTGTTATTATCGAGCGTCCCATCTGGTGTTCCCAGAAAGAGAAAATGAGTGGTGACTGAGGCGAAGAGCTTCTAGTTAAATGGTTGAAGACACATGCAGATTGTGTGAGAGGCTGGGCAGGGGAAGTTATTTCATTGCTGTAAAATGCTGTAAAAAAAAAAAAAAAAAAAAAAATCCACCAATTTTGTTTTATATTTGAGTCATTTCTCACACGTCGAGTTCTGAGACGAGAAACGTGTTTGAGTGTTTATTTGATATCTAATGAATTTGAAGTTATATTCACAGCGGTTCGTTTCTACTGATTTGTCATTTTCATAAGCTTAAAAAAAATCTAAATTGAGACACAGAGTGGGTTAATAGTTCAGTGGGCAGGTGTGTGAGTCAAGGTAGTCCGGGTCCCAGCTGCTGTGACTCTCTTCCAGTGGTTTTGCAGCTAGTTTGCCTTGGAGCGGGCTCAGGTGCGCTTTGAGATTTCCGAAGCCGAGAAAATGAAAAAAAAAAAAACCTTTGTTGAACCTTATTTAAATTTGTCATTCATCCCGGCTTGTGAATCACATATGTTCCCAAAGGTGCGTGTGCTTTGCGGGCCTTCTCCAGCGTTCGTTCGAATATTCACCCACGTGTTCGTATGTTCGTACACGGCTTGGTGTGTGTGTGTGTGTGTGTGTGTGTGTGTGTGTGTGACACCCGCGGAGTAATCAAGCGGCGTGTCCTGTCAGTGCCGTGCTGCGGGTTTTCGTGTCTTCTTTAATCACGCCGCGCCGCGATATTAACGATGTCGAGGACCGGCCGCTTTAATCGAAGCCGACGTCGTGTTGGACAGGGAGCAGCTGCGTTGGGTTTTTTTTTGATGAATGAACCGTTTCCCTATACTCTGAAGAGTCATTAGGTTTTAAAATTACACTGGACAGCCCAATCTCGCCTACTGAAAAGTGGGTGAGAGTACAACAGTACAACAGCGATGACATATTGGGGACTCGTGTAGCATAATCAATCCTCTGCCGTCGCTGTAAACAACCTGAATCTGTTCCAGTCGCCTGTTAGAGCTGCGGAGGCTGCGTTCACACTACAGACGAAAGTTACAGTTCTGATTTTTTTTACTGCACATATGACGCAAATTTGATGTTTTTCTAATCAGTGTGAACACCAAAAAGCTGCAATGGAGTGGATTTTTTTCTCAATTCCCGACTGGACCTTATGGATATGTGCTACAAGGGTTAGATCCTGAATGACATGTGATTTGAACATTCATATCAGAATTCAGCAGCATTACCATGACAATAAGTAAATCTTCCATCATTCACCTGAGGCCGTTATTGTCGTAATTTTGGCGCTACAGCAGCTTGGCTGAGCAGTGGTAGCATGAGATAACAACCGGTATTATTATATATCGTGGTAAAAAACAATAATGCTTATGACAAAGCCATTCATTTTTATTAACATGACCACTGCAATAACTGTGGCTCTTGTTTCTCATCATTAATTTTTTATTTTCCCCAAAAGGAGAAGCCCTCTAATTTTAGATGCTGTTATTTTGATTTTTATTGTTGTGTTGTTTGAAACTATCCTCAGTTTCTATAAGCTAAACCAGCATTTTATAATTTTGCTATTTAATAAAAAGTCAACTTGTGATTAATATGATAAATTAATTTTTAAATGTTTGAAGCATATTACAGTACTGTTTTTAAAGTTTTAATCTTTTTAATAACTGTCGAGATATCATACATCGAGATAATTTTGGTCAAGATAATCAAACTATGAAATGTTCATATGGGCACAGGCAGTGGTGTAGTGGTGCCTGGAGAAGTGGGTATACTTTTAATTTATGCCCAAAATGTTTTTTTTTAAAGCGGCCCGTCCAGCAAAGGATAAACGCCCTGTGTTATAAACAGTGACATACTCTTGCATATTTAGTTCACCCAAAAATGGGCCAGTAGGCTAGTATTTGCACATTGTCACTTAACTTCTGCTGCTTGACTTCAGAAGTAAGGGTAATTATGAAATTAACATTAGCCACAGAAGCAGTGCAGATTTTGCAATCAATACTGGCCCACAGACTATAGGGTGAGACAACTACATAATTATGCATTTTGAGTGAACCATTTCTTATTCCTTAGTCCATCCACACATGAAAATTGGACAACTATTCTCTCACCTTGCAAGTAGTCTATGGGCCAGTAGTTTCTTTTGTAAACTGTCTCTTGGAACAGCTGATTTGCAACAGATAGTGTAGGCCAGAGTGTGCCACCATTATAAAATTAACATTATTAGTCAAGGGGCAGTTTGCAAATATTAGTGGTCCTACACAGGCCTAATGCATGAATAGAAGATATATTCAAGATGAGGCAAACATGGTGTTTCAGTCAGAGATTAGTTTATTTTTAACAAACATTCAGAATGACCGGTCGCTTTAGTACCCATTGGTGCCGAAAATGTGGTTCGTCAGACAGCCGGTGACGCATTGGCGTCGGGACCTCTGCCAAAATCTCAGCCGGATCACCAGGAACAAATCGGCGCCCAGCTATCGGCACTGGAGGGCACCGTGCCCCCGGAAACTCCAGGAAGCGTCGGCCAACGCAGCAAATCCACCATACTCTGTGTGTCTCTCTCTCCGCCGACAGAACAGAGGGCTGTCAGGCGGACAGAGCTCGCGCATATGCATGGAAATAAACGGCGATATGATATAATTGTATAGATTTTACTTTTCAAGCTTCAGTTTATCACATGCATGATATTGGTCAGCCTGCTTACTGTGTGGGAGTGTTGCGGTCCAGCCAAAAAATTTGCAGCACACTACTGAATGATGCGCCTCAGAAGAGATTTAGTGGGTATACGCAATGCCGACTGAAAAATAAGTAGGTATACGCCGTATACCTGCGTATACCCTGCACTACACCACTGGGCACAGGCCTACATGGAGGATAACAAGACACAACTAGAAGGGCACTCGGAGAGCGCAGACCTCAGAGGTTCGTGCTATTATTGCTTGTTCATGAGTCGGATCCGGATCCGCTCCAAAATTTAATGGGTTCTTCCTTGGCCCATGCTACACCCTTCCACAAAGTTTCATTAAAATCGGGCCAGTAGTTTTTCTGTAATCCTGCTAACAGACAAACAAACAGACAAACAAACTAGAAGGGCACTCTGAGAGCGCAGACCTCCGCCAAGGCCAATAATCCAGTCTGCTATGATATGCAAATTTCGTGAGTCGGATCCGGATCCACTCCAAAATGTAATGGGTTCTTCCTTGGCCCATGTTACACCCTTCCACCAAGTTTCATGAAAATCGGCCCAGTAGTTTTTTTCCGTAATCCTGCTAACAGACAAACAAACAGACAAACGGCACCGAAAACATAACCTCCTTGGCAGAGGTAACAAAGGAAAGAAAGACAAAGGGAAGAAAGCCAACCAGCTGACTTCATTAGTATTTGGGGAGGTGCCTCAATTCAGTCAAAACATACTGTAACTGAAAAGTGGCGGGGAAGTGTATACGTTTGCATATTAATGAGGAAAAAACAATTTTCTTGAAACTACTATAACTCCTTAATGCTTTAAGATACGGAGTGCGTGTTAATACCGCTCATGTGTTTTATGAAGACAGAAATAGTTGCCAATGAATGCGAGTCAACTACTGCACTAACTTGTTGTCCGTAGCAACAGTTTGCTCTTTAAGACATGAAATCAACAGCTGTGGCTTGAAACTCAACTTTATTTATTTATTTATTTTTTTTTTTTCATAAATTCAGTGTTGAAGTCTCGGAGCGGAGTGCATTTCCTCACCCCAGGGTCCTGTCCTTAAAACCTATTCAGAACACTGTTTCATACAACAGCAGCACCGCGTACCTGTTAATCATTTTGACAGGCTTGAAAAATATCACACGTTCACACTCGAACACGCGCACACAAACACACACTAACGCACACTTACACTTGTTTTGTCTTCACCGGCTGCTAACACATTTGTGCGTGCTCTCTCTCTCCCTCTCTCCACACACACACAATTCATTATAATGTCTGGGCTGGTTCCAAAATAACATTTGCTGCTGCTGTGTTCCATATTAGACAACAGACACTTACAAGGTTCTTAACCCCTGCACCCATCCGCCCACTCCATCCCTCTCTCTCTCTCTCTCTCTCTCTCTCTACACACACACACACACACACACTCACAACCTACACAAACCACCCACACACTGCTACAGAGGGGGGTATCTGGCTATGACTAATGAAATCATTCTTTGTACTGCCACGAAAGAGCTCAACTGGAGATAAACACATTCATGTCTTCGTCGCTCCCCTCTCTTTAACCGTGCACACACACACACACACACACACACACACACGCACGTATAGTTTCGACATTTTTGTATTAGTGTTAAAGTGTTTTTTTTGGCCCTGGTGCTACGCAGTTGATGTTGTGTTTGTGCCTGTGAAATTAGCGCTCCCTGCACCACATCTGATTTCACACACGGTAATTGAGAAATTGGGTGCATTTCTCTTCTCTCCTCTCCCCTCTTCCGCTCCTCTCTCCTATCTTTTCTCTTCCTTCCATCAACTCTTATTGACTGTGTCTTTCTCAGCGTAACGTTTTCCTCTCCCTCCCTCCCTCCTTTCTGTTCCTCTCTTCTCCCGTCTCGTTCTCTGAAACCCGCCCACTCTCTCATCGTTTTTTTTCCTTTTTTTTCTTTCGGTGTAGAAATTGAGAAATTGCCGTATAATTACCAACAAAGCAGTGACTGCTTGTTCCACCTCATTGTCCCTATCCTACACTGCAATTATCCGCATGGCTGGCTATTTTCAGTCAAATACGTCCCTGAGTAATGATACGGTTTTGATTCTATATAGATTTTTGATCTATAATCACAATAATCCTCAATCATCTCGCCTGTGTGGTCTGGTATCTTGGATTTTATGCACAAAAGCATCTAAATTGATACTAAGTCTGTAAAGACTTGCAGCTCTCTTAGAGAACAGAGGCCAGATTCACTTAAGATAGATCTTAAGAAGTTAAAACATTATAGGAAGTTCTTAAGAAAGCTTTTAAGTGCAATTCCCCATTATTTTCTTATGATTACTTCTCTTGGTTTCTTACTTAGGAACTTCTCAAATAGGCAACCAACCTTGCAACCGCAATGTAAACAAACATAAAAGGAGCAAAAATTTCTTCAAGATGAAATGTTAGAAATTGCATCAGATAATGCAAACCTACAATAACCAGCCTTACTATTTGAGTCAAATATGATCAGTAAGTAATAGGGTCCATTCTGTCTCTAGGAAATAAAAAAAATGTTTAGGATGACTATATGGTTTACTTGAATAAGTAAGTATAGGAAAAGGCTCAGATATCGGTGATATTGGCTAAATCTGCTAGCTTCAACAGATTTGAGAACTTTGCTTTCAAGAATCCCATTTATTGAGAAGTTAATAACATAGAAGAACTATTTTGATGAATATCAACTTTCCTTTTTTCTTAAGACTCAATTTATTAAAAAAAAAAAAAAACAGCACCTCAGAAAATGTGGGGAATCTGTCTCCAGCTTCTTGTATTGTGTGAAAAGTATTTTAGTATTCTGCATTCTTCTGTTGTGTGCATGGAGTCTTGCTATGTGAACACTGTGACCTTTACCTTGACTGGTGAAGGCTTCTGTGATCTGGAGGTCTCACTAATTAGATGGCTACCCAACTTTAATTGTCCTCTGATAGCTGGAATTCGCTTGCTGGGTGGGCTCACTGCATGTACAGTATATGTGTGTGTGTGTGTGTATGCGTGTGATAGAGAGAGATGAAGAGAGAGAGAGTGTTTATGTGTGTGTGTGTGTGTGTGTGTGTGCAACTGAGAGGAGCAAGCCAGAGGTGAGGTTCTCCCCCTAACGAGTTATGAATAATCAGTAGGCAGGATAAAAGACTCACACCCTCTACACACACACACACACACACACACACACACACACACACATACACTCTCCTCTCTGATGTTGGGCCTTTGTGATGTTATTCTAATACACCTCTGTGGGGCTTAGCTGATAAAACATGAATGAATGTGAGGCATGCTGCCCCGTTTATGTTTCCTGCTCTCACAGGACAGTCAAGGGTACTTCTCATTTAAACGACAGCCTTCGGCACTTTTTCCCACAAGAATACCAGTCTAAAGACATTATTTTTCTCCTGCCAATCGACTGTCATGTCTTTCCCCGGGAACAATAGTATCATTTTGAAACAGGAGAACGGTTGTTTTCTCCACAAAGTACAAGCGCTGCGAATCCTCTTATCGCTTTCATTAATCAGACGCGAGATATTTTTTCCATTAGGGGAGGAAATCAAAGAAGCTGTTTTGTTTTTTTCTCTCTCTCTCTCTCTCTCTCTCTCTCTCTCTCTCTGCCGGCCTCCACTCCGCTCTCACTCCTGTGACGATGAACAGCAATTTTCATCTCATTTCCGCGACCGACCATGAGGCTTCTGTGATTTCAAAACGCTCCCATACAAAAACGCCAGGTAAAATAAATCAATCAGACGCTCTCAGAAATGACCTTGACACGTCGGACCCATGCGAACGTCTCAGCCAAAGAGCTTTTGTACGTCCGCGCGACCTCAGAAAGGACACCGACTGATTCTGTGTGTGGCAAATATATTCTTTCATGTGTTAAACAAAATGTTCTTCTAAGTGTTTCAGCTGTAATGAAAATCAGTGGAGGAATCGACACGGTTTAGGCACTCTGGTGGATGAAGTTAGAGTGAAGCGCGCACTTTTGGACGCCCCCGCCTCCAGGAGCCAAAGTTCAAAGTTCTAAAAATGGCATCTCCGCTCGCCTAGCTGTTATCTCCGGTTGGATGTTTGCCCGCCTCCCTCGAGCTCGACTTTGACCGAACCGCTCTTCTCCTCCCTCGGCGCGTCCTGCCTTCAGCAACACCTCGCTATCCGCGACTAACAATCCGCGATCCTCAACCGCCGACCGTCCTACAAGGCCAAAGGCATAGCCACAGGTTCAGCATTCACCACCAATCGGATATCATCTCACCAAGGACTCTGCTCAGCATGTAGTCCAGGCCCTAGTCGTCTCCCATCTGGGCTTCGGCGCTGTAACTCTGCCTGGCGGAGCTCCAGACAGAAGTGCAGCCAACCTTGTCTTCAGCTTCATTGAATTCTCCCATGGCAAACCGCCTCCTGTGTTGCCCCCCCCCCCCCCCCATGCAGTTCAATTCTAAACCTCGGGACTGACGTACAAGGCTGCTTAAAGGCTCCTTACATGCCAGCCCATGCCTTATGTTCTGCCGCTACTCTCCCGCTATAGCTCTGCTCTCGCTTCCCTGCGGAGAACTGGCCGTCTCTCCACCCACCAGGCCTTGATTCAGCTTCCTCCTGGCTCCCCAGTGGTGCAGTGACCTTCCCGATCCAGTCAGTTACTGCAGACTCGCCGCCTGGCTTTCCGGCTTGGATCGAAAACTTATCTCAGTTTCACATTTCACGCCGTCTTCTTTTACTCGCTCGATCTTGCATTTGTTTTCAACCCGACACCTTTCTTTGTCTGGCTGTTATGTCTTTACTTAGCACTTATACGCTGTATTATACATGAGCAGCATGTGTCAGCTACATGCGGAAATGTTTGTGAAAAATTGACTGATTGCGCTCAGTTTCTAAGGTCAAAAAAATACAGTTTTTAATATAGTTATTGGAATATAGTTTACCCGTTAAGTAATGAGAACATACCAAATCATCCAAGTGTCCCTGGGAGATCTTTCGCTACAGTGTTCCATGCTAACACTTTAGCTACACTATGTTGAGCGATGGTAGGCGACTAGCAATTACATATAAGTGTGATCTTTTAGTGATAAAATGTTGTTAGTGGTTTGTATTATGTGGCCTGTAGATTCCAGGTTTATTTTTGGAACTATTTCAGGTGAACAACCATGTATTCATCCACTGTGCAGTGATTTTTAGCTGCACACAGTGGTGGAAACAAAACAAGTCACACTCCAGGTGACTTCAAAGAGAGTCCTTCTGACAAAGTAGCCCCCGGTAGTTCAACTGTACATTATTTTTGTACCATATTTCATGCAAGTTTTACCAATTCCTGACACAAAACTGCCACACATAGCCGCATATCATTAAAAATGACTTAGTATTTCGCTTTAGAGCTGTTACAAGTTCTCATTTTCTCATTTTTGTGTCATAGTGTATGCTGCTACCGGAGACAAATTAATGATTTTGGTGTCTCTGTTCTCATCACTCAACAGTTAAGCTCACCAATGGGCCAATCTCACAAAAACACTCCTTTGTTTAACCATTCTGTTTGTGCTCTGTCTTCCCACAGGGCAGAGCCCATTCTGCAGCGAATAAAGGAGGACAGGACACGTGTGGTGTCTCCCTCGTTTGACAACATCAAGTATGACACCTTTGAGATCGAGGAGTACCCGCTGTCCGCTCAGGGCTTCGACTGGGAGCTGTGGTGTCGATACCTCAACCCACCAAAGTCCTGGTGGACGCAGCGCAACCAGACCGCTGCTATCAGGTACATTTAGGTGAACAATCATGAAACAAAACAGAAAAAGAAGATTATTTTTAGACAGTTCCACTTGATTCAAGTAAATGACTTGAAACCAGCTATATTATCAGGAGACAAGTGAAACTGACGCCAGCAAAATTATCTGCCAGTGCAGTAGGCCGATTAATTATTAATAATTTGACTTAAAGCATATTGAAATAGGCTTGATAACATCACTTGCTAAGCTCATTATTTTTTACATTATAATTTCTTAAACACTAATCCCCTTGATGAATTATGTATGTAAATTCGGGAAACTGTGGTGTCACTATTCTAACCCATTTCAAGCCTGAAAGATGCAGCACAACCACAATGCACATCAGGTGGAACACACGAGACTTGGAGGCCTAGTCAGGGCCAGGGGGCATTTCACACAAATTTAAGAAGAGTGAATTTTTCTTTCTGCACACGTTTTACCCAAAATCTGTAGCTAACCAAGGGAATGCATACAAGAAATCTTGCTCAACAAGGAGGTCAGCCCCTCTCATATCACCTCCTAACCATGCAGGTCTCTTCACACCAACCTAAAGGTTTTCTGGGTATTTATTATAAATTTTCTTGATCCACACGACATAACCCAAGGACGTAGCTGCCTCACCTAAATGTTAATTAGAAATTAGATAGCCAGTGAATGATGCCAGACAGTGAATGATGATAAGACTTAGGATCTTCCACAATTAGATCAGCTTCTATAGCGGCTTTACAAGTGATGTAACGCACCCCCTGGCGGCCATATGGGGCTGCCAAGGAAATAGCGACACTGCATGCATTTCAGCATAAAAACGACCCCTTTCTATGCAAATGAGGCTCATCACCGGGTGCGTCCCATTCACAAAGATCATCGCTAATTTCCGCTCGCAATTAATTGTCAGGATCTTCCGAAAGCAGGCGGTAATGGAAGTTTAACGGGATATGATGATTGTGGCCAGGCGAATGCATTGCCCAACATCCCAGGTGTGCTAGAGAGAGTATTTCAAAGGAGAATATCATTGTTAACCGAGCCCCAAATTAGTCAATGTTATGGGTTGTTAAGTTACATAATTATTGACTTACTTGATGTGATCCGGGACGAGGTTGCGCCTGCCACTCAAAGATCCCATGCAGTATCTGCCATTGTCAACACTTCAGGTTCTTGCGTCTGTTGCTGTGCCTCTGGTGTATCGCAGCCATCCATCGGCAGTGTTGGATGTCAGGGCGCATTTCCATGGCTTGGTCCGAAGGCGTTATTCATACATTTGTCTGGTCGCTAACTGTGATCAGCACTAATTGTGCGGGCGTGTCTGCACAATTACTTGAATTGCGGCAGGCTAGTTTAGCAAAGCAACCGATTGTTGACATGATACTGCTAGCCGTGAACGTAACAACAGTAGGTTTGCCAATAAATCTACCTGACTGATTTGACAGTTCCTTTTTACTGAATTGACTTACACCCACCACAACAATCTTTTTCAGGTATCTCTCTTTTTCTAGCCTGGTTGTCATATTTAGGGGAGTGTATCTATGTTCCTAGGGTCCTAAGTTCCCAGGGTCCTATGTTCCCAGGGTCCTGAGTTCCCAGGGTCCTATGTTCCCAGGGTCCTAAGTTCCCAGGGTCCTAAGTTCCCAGGGTCCTAAGTTCCCAGGGTCCTAAGTTCCCAAGGTCCTATGTTCCCAGGGTCCTAAGTTCCCAAGGTCCTATTTTCCCAAGGTCCTATGTTCCCCAGTTCAATATTCTGTTAACACACATTAACCCTCCTATTGAATTCGGGTCACATTTGACCCGTTTCAAGTTAAAATATTTCATAAATATTATCCTTTTTTTTTTATTGGAACAAGGCTTCAAAACAGCTATATAAACACAACAAAACCAATGGTTATCATTTTATTTGATTTTGAAGGTCTCTAACCCTAACCCTAGAGCTGGGGAACATAGGACCCTGGGAACATAGGACCCTGGGAACATAGGACCCTTTGTCATGACACAACTGTAAAGCCTCTATTCCATCTTAAACCTAGTAGACACCATGGAGACAGTGAAACTTATTATTATTACCGCAGTGTTATCACTATCAAATGATGAAGTTGTTGCCATTTTATTGTGTTCTGATTTGGAGACGGTTCAGAAAAGAATCTGCACAAAGCCAGCAGTGGGAGGGGCGGGAGATCTCGTCGCTATTACCAGTTTTCAGAGAGTTTCTGGCTGTTCGCCAATCTGCGGATCCACAGGGAAGAGAAATTCACCCAAACAAGTTGTTGTTGCGGCGGTCCTGTATTCCACATTGATAAGAGGAGATGTGCGGGACTGACAGCATGAATACTAATAGGAGTTATTTTTCACTCCTGTTGATGTTGATGAAAGATCTGTTTGTTTTTTTTTCCCCCGGATTTCCGCAAAATGTTCTGAATTTGTTGTGTTAGGCGAAGGCATCACTTTGACAGCTGGAAAATTTGTAAGTGAAATGCACCCGTAGGTGTATCATGAAAGGCTGAGGCCTATGTTTATTACATCACAAATGTGGAGCATGTTTCAAAAATAGATTTCCAGGGTGCTGATGCTGAGTGTGGGGCCAACTGTTGGGGCAATGTGTGTGTCTAGTGGGTGTGTGTGTGTGTGTGTGTGTGCCTAAGGAGGCTCCTGAAGAGTTTTGTATGACAACTACTTATTATTTTACGTTTTGTTTTGTGTGAAACCTCCTTATAAATATGATTATTTTTTTGTTTCTCTCTCTAAGGTCTCTATTCTTCCCTCTACTCTTTCTATTCTAGGAGCCCGGCTCTGATTGGCTGCTTCGTGGTCGACAGGAAGTACTTCGAGGAGATTGGCCTGCTAGATGAAGGCATGGAAATTTATGGAGGAGAGAACGTGGAGCTGGGCATCAGGGTGAGTTTGAGTTTGAGAACCTGCAGCATATTAACCATAGATCCATGGCAACGACAGTATTCATATCTGCAGCTTATGCTTCATAAGTTAAATAATATCTGTCCCATACAGTCGTGTGTGTGCTGTATGGAAGCATCACCAGTCCCACCATCCAAATTGTCATTCAGAGCAGTGAGCAGTATTTCCTGCCTATATCCTGGGTACCAGCCATGCCCAGCATACAGAAAAAGAGCAGTGACCCTTCTGATAGAATGGGGGATTTATCGGTCATTGACATTCTTCAGACAGTGGGACTCAACCAGAGAGGAAACTGATAATGTAATAACTGCCTGATAATGTCATATTTTTTTTGTCCCTGTAAATGAGTCAAAAACGGAATAAAACCAGATATTGTAGTATTTTTCAAGTATAACATTAAGCCGCAATTATGACATTATAAGGGGTATAACTTTTTAAACATTTCTACAATATCAGTCTGCTTCATTTATAATTTACAACTTCATTTGTTGTTGCCTTTCGCTTCTCATTTCCTCATTAAAACTTCCTCCTTAAAACCATTTAGAGGGGACTTTTTATTACATTTTGACATTGGTATTACATTACCCGACGGTTATGACCCTGATCGGTCTTGTCAGTTTATTTGAATTCCAACGGCAGAGGGGCTCGACACCGGCACCATCCGCGGCAAATCACAGTCTTCTCACGGCAACTGTCGGGCTAGCTCTGAGGCCGAACGGACACAGCAGACGCCGCGGGGGGGGGGGGGGAAACTGCTGACTCAGGCTTAGCGGGGAGCGTACTGATTTTTACAGTCTCGTGTCAGTGAAATACAGGTTTGATTATCTGCCCCAACCTGGCTGGAGCTGATCCGAACCGCTGGGTTAAGGACGTGTCGGGCACAAAAAAAAAAATGTTATTAATTCCCTCAGGCTTGACCGGGTCAGGTTCAGATTGAGTGGATTCTCGACAATCAATGATGACAGAGCGGAAAAGAGACAGTGTTGATTGTTGTGCCGAGTCCCCCCTATGCCTTAAAAAAAACCACACGCAGCTTCACAGTCACTGACTTTCCCCTCATGGTGTCCGGTTGTTGACAGTCGGTATGTGTTTATAGGTGTTGATGCATGGAAGCTCACAAGGCCATCTCCCCCCGCTACACACCCAACTTCCACTGAGGCATTCTTCTATTCTTTCCCAACAAAAGAAATTCACCCTGGTAGCCATCTCGCTGAATCCCAGCAAACTGATTGATGGGCGACAGCATTCAGGAGGAGGCCAGGTTCAGCTTCAACCCAAATGAGCACACAATTTTCACAATATGAGATTATGGCACGGTAGAGATTCATATTAAAACAGCTTTGGCAACAAAAAGGATACTAATAGGAGGGCTACAGTGCTCTAAGACGGGTAAAACACTACTGTAAGATGGTGCTCTTTGTCGAAAAATAGGGGAAACGCAAGAATTGTCAAAAAAAGGCGAATCCAAGGCACTCTTCATACGATTAAAAAGCTTTAATCAAAGGCTAGTTCATGGTCGAACAGATAAAATCAAGCCAACATGTTTCGGCCACACACGGCCTTCATCAGGGCATAGCATCATCATCATATCATATGAAGAGTGCCTTGGATTCGCCTTTTTTTGACAAGCTTTGGCAACAGTTTGAGAAATTAGCAGGGCTCTTCAGTGCCCCCATGTTGTTTGATTGGGCCAATAATGGAGGGTTTGTCTCTTCTTCTGTCTGCTGATAGGCCACAAAGTTTAATCTTACGTGAATCTGTTAGTATGTTATAAACCTTTTTTGTCAGAAGACACACCCCACCACCACGCCCCCCTTTGGACTACTGCTATGACAAGTTAGTGAGTTCTTCCTTGCCCCATGACCAATCTTTCCCCCAAATTTTGTGCAAATCCATGAATAACTTTTTGAGATATCCTGCTAACAGGCAGACAAACAAACAGACGGAATGGGGCGAATCCGTTGGCGGAGGGAATTAACGAATGTAAAATCTGAAAAACCTCCATATGTTTGAAAGGTTATTTGTAATACAGCCTGTCGTTTCTGCAGAATATGGCTTATTGGCAATCATTTGTCTCTCTTTGGGTATATGGGCTTGTAAAAAGCCTTTGTGCGGGGCGAGCTCAGCCTTGACTCCCTTGGCTTTTTTTTCCACACGAGGCTTGAATGGGGTTTTTTTTTTTTTTTTTTTGTCCCAATCAAACTCTCTGCAGCGAAACGTTACGAGACCGCTAACGGCTTTTCTCCTTAGCGCCGCGGTGACCCTGAGCGCTTGTGCAACATCCAAAGAGGTGATTTTCTCCGGACCTCCGTCGGCACATCCGGCTTTCTGAAAGCCCCGTACTGTAGAAACAAATTGACTCGACACCTGTTGACACGAGCGCCGTTGGAGAGTTCGATGACTTATTCAGCGCAGCAGTATAAGCAGCGAGGCAGCACTCGGCGTTTTTTTCCGACCCTCATCCATCCGCACTAGTTCCAGCCGAAGTCAGAAGCCACAGCTGCGAATCAATCGCCCTCTGCGGTTATGAGAGCAGACTCTGACCCGAAACCAATCCAGCTGGATGGAATCGCACATCCAAAAAACAAGCGAATGTCAAGTAGTCGGTTGCCTTGTTGCTTGGTTGGTCCCCCCTCCATCAGGGTGGGATAGGGGGTATGGGGGGATGGGGAGGTGGAGAGAATGCGGGCCAGTTTTGCCTGTCTGTAGTTTTTTGATCAGTTGAAGTGCAGCAAAAGGTTAGCCAGAACGTCAGCCAGCGATATTGACATTTCTTTCAATTGCACTTCCAATGCCAAAAGGGGTATTTCAAGCCAGAACCGAACATCAAATGTATCCCTCCGCCTAATACACACACACACACACACTGCACACATTATGTTCGTCAATAGCTTCAAACCGCATCAGTGCGAATATAAAAGCATCAAGGATGACAAGGGGGAAAAAAAAGTCAATATTTCCATTTCTGTTACAGTTGCAGGCTGCATCGCAAAAAAAAAAAAAGGCCTCGTCGCAGATCAATGATTATGTAAATCGGCCGTGTTATTTTGACAGAATCAGATTCTGCACATCTGTCTCGAGGGCGCGGCGCTTTACTCTTAACTAATTCATCATGCGTCGAGTTCAACCCGAGGTTTGAGTCGGAAAGCGGGGCGAGTTTGTTCTAGTCGCGTCTCCTTCCCACCAAACAGACTTCTCTTTTTTTTTTTCCCCCCGGTTTTCTCGCAGAAACATGCTCCCATTGTGATAATGTCCCTTTCACGAAGACGCCGTCTCTGTCGCGGCGTAACACTGTGCATATTTAGCGCTCATTGTCTTACGCTGTTTTGATTAAGTCTCTCTTCTGTTTTTTTTTTTATCACAACAGGCGGTCGTCCTCTGCGTGATTCATAATTTACAGCTTCGTTTGTTGTTGCCTCTCCCTTCTCGTTTTCCCATTAAAACTTTTAAAAACACGAGTTCATGACCGAGATTTCGTTGCGCGTTAAACCGGAGAAGACTAAGACTAAGAGGCAATTGGGGATGTAAAATGCGCCGCTTAATTTCTGCCCCTTCATTCTCACACACACACACACACACACACACATCCCATAATGATTGCTGTGAAAATGCCTACTGTGTTTGCTGGGTAATAGCTGGCGCGTGACCCTTTTTATGTAGAGTTTTATTTAGAGAGAAGATAAAGGAAGAAAAAGAAGGCTTTGGAAATGCTGAGCTACAGGAGGGTTCGAGAAGATGGGCAGAAGCTGTTACTCTCTCTCTGTTTCTATTCTCTGTTTCTTCCTTTATCTCCTCTCCATACTTCCCTCTTTATCGCCCCTCTCTCTTTTGTCCCCTATCCCTCTTCACCCCCTCTGTTTTAATCGCTCTCTCTCTCCTTCTCTCTCTTTGTTTCTCATTCTCTCTGAATCTCTCCTCTCTCTCTCTCTCTCTTCACTCTCCATTTTCTCCTCCCTACCTCCCTTCGTCTCGGTCTCTATCTCCCCCTGCACACCCACACGCTCAGACAAAGATTGTTACACTCGAAGAATAGCTCCTTATACTCTAACCCTATGTCGTAAATCCTTTTTTTTTTTTCCTGAAAATGTTGAGATATTTTCTGAGGGAAGTGTGAATTATCTCAGAATTTGGCTGGAGTTGCAGCTCCTGCCTGGGCATCAGGCCAGTGCCACAGTTTACTGTTGATGTTGTTCTGCGGTAGCTTTTTTTTCCTTTGGAGTGAGAGAAGGCGGCAGGCTGGTCGGCAGGAAGGGATTATAACACACACACAGGGAGAAGGTGTAGGACCGGAATGGAGAGAACAGGCGTTTCTGGTTCCATCAGCCTTCTCTAGCGGTTGTTTAGTCGGAACATTGAACTGCCACGCAATTTTTGACGGTGTTATCGTGGAAGTTAGCGTCGGTTTAGTGCGTGGAAGTCAGAAAGTTGATGCGTTACCATGGCAAAGGCGTGCTGAAGGAAATTACCAGAGGTGTGACCAGGTCAACTTTGATCGAGTCCCAAGTCAGTCTCAAGTCTTGAGGCACAAGTCTCGAGTCAAGTCCCAAGTCTAAATGTAGAACACTAAGTCAAGTCCAAGTCATTAATGCCAAGTCTCAAGTCTAAAGGTAGAACACCAAGTCAAGTCCATGTCATTAATGTCAAGTCCAAGTCAAGTCCATGTCATTAATGTCAAGTCTCAAGTCTAAAGGTAGAACACCAAGTCAAGTCCATGTCATTAATGTCAAGTCTCAAGTCTAAAGGTAGAACACCAAGTCAAGTCCATGTCATTAATGTCAAGTCCCAAGTCTAAATGTAGAACACCAAGTCAAGTCCAAGTCAAGTCCATGTCATTAATGTCAAGTCTCAAGTCTAAATGTAAAACACCAAGTCAAGTCCATGTCATTAATGCCATGTCTCAAGTCTAAATGTTTCAGCTTCAATAAATTCAATCATTCCATTCAAATTCAGTCGCCTGCTGGAACAGATCTCATCACTTTCAATCTAAGTCATTTACACAAACACAAGATCTCAAGTCAAGACTTTAGAAACCTTTTCAAGTCATCAAAGTACAAGTCAAAGTCAAGTCCCAAGTCCCCAGAACCCAAGTCAAGTCAAGTCTCAAGTCTCCTCTTCATGCATCAAGTCAATTCTTAAGCAGTTGAATTTGGGACTCAAGTTTGACTTGAGTCCCCACCTCTGGAAATTACCATAATCTAGATCTGCAAAGCAGCAAAATATGCGAGAGGGATGCACCTTCGTCTTGCGCTTATATTCCCATTCAAACCACATATTTCTGGATCACTGGTGAACGAAATCTAAGACGTGTACTTGGTATTTTTGTTGGCCTGTCATGCTGCTAGCAAAGCCTGTGTTGCCTGTGACATTTTTGACTGCTTTCACTGTCAACAAAATGGTAGAGAAAAAAAAATTGTAAAAATAGCGAGCACCCAGGTGGGCCTTCTCAGTGTGTTTCCATGATACCTTTCTTTCTTTCATACTAATTCTATAAACCAGTCTCAGTCACAGTAAGAATTTAATCCCCTATTTAGAGGATCGGCATGTACCTGGCAGGTTCTGTAAATATCCACATCTTTATTGTGTATGTCCCTGTGATTATTTTCGTGTGTGTGTGTGTCACCAAGGTGTGGCAGTGCGGGGGCAGTGTGGAGGTGCTGCCCTGCTCCAGGATAGCCCACATCGAGCGCGCCCACAAGCCCTACACAGAGAACCTGACAGCCCATGTGCGTCGCAACGCTCTGAGGGTGGCAGAGGTCTGGATGGACCAGTACAAGAGCCACGTCTACATGGCCTGGAATGTTCCACAACAGGTAGAGAAAGCATATGTGTGTGTGTGTGTTGGTGTGTGACTGTGTCTGTTTGTGTGTGGCTTTGCAGTTGTGTCACAAACCTCTTCGTAACCTTGCGCTATCGTGGAGGTCCATTGCAGAATTGGCTGTGCACAAATAATGGCTTAATATGTAACAACCAGGAAAGAAAAAGAGAGATAACAAAACATTATTGGGTTGTGGCAGTAGGTCAATTCAGCAATGTTATAAAAGTCTGATGAGGTTAATTTGTTTCCTACCATAGGTTACTGTGACACAGACGGTTCCGTCTTTAGCCCTAGTCTCCAAAACACTCAGCTCAGATAACCTGGACAAACAGTTAGCTAGCAAACTAGCCAGCAGGCTAATTAGCAAAGTAAAGCAACCAATGTTAATGTTAACATGCGACTAACTAGCCACTGCTAATGCTAGCTGCTACTAGATACATTAGCTAGTGTGTAAATCAGATTGTTAACAAGACATAACAAGCAAATAGTAAACATGTTGTCCCCCACCAGTGATGTAGTTCCACCCTTGGGTCAGTCAGTGATTGCTGAGTGGACTATATGAGTGAAATTGTATAAGCATTTTCGTATGGGACAATGAAAGGACAGATTGACCATATATTTCTGTTGCCTACTGTCCTCAGAATTAGGCTTACAAGTTATATCTTGAAATGTAGTAACTGTAATTGTCCTGTTTTTACTCAATACAGTACAAAATAAGAACTACAATACGCAATAAATACAATCCGTACATTACACAATGTACACTACAATACAATTTATAACACAATATACAATATAACATACAATACCAGGAGCATGAGTGTTATGAATAATGTAAATGCTAAATGATAAGTGACATATGGTATTGCACAGTAGGTAAGTGGTAATATAAGTAATAACAGTAACTACAGTGTCTTGTGGTTAGAGTTTTGCCCAAAAATTCTCCATTGACTCTCACTTCAACACATCAACCCAGTCTGATGTCTCTGTAGACTATTATGTTACCTATGATAACTTTAACTGTATTGCTTTACCACTGAGTCCCCATTCATTGTCCTCCACATTGTATGATAACTTTAACTGTATGACCTGCTTTACCACTGAGTCCCTATTCATTGTCAAGTCAACATTACAGTGTGACTAACTAACAAATGAACTAACAGACGGAGACCAATCCATAGTCCCCCCTTTGATGGGGGATAACTAACCAGACAGGCTACTAGCTAACAAGCTGACATTATCTAAACACAAAATCAATCAGATATCAGTAACAAAATGATCGGTTCCCAGTCAAAAGCTGCACAGAAATCAACCGTTACTATTTAGTTCTGTTGACACAGTCAAGTTCTACGTTTTCAAAGCACAATCAGCTGTTCACACCTGTTGCGCAAGAGCTGTAGACCTCCAATATGGCTGCCAGAGGTTGTGTTATATCACCTGAAAGCCTGTATACCTCTATATGTTCATGCAAGCCAGTACTGGCTCCCCATCTCTTTCAAATGTCACATTTTTCTCTATCTTCCGCTGTAGACAAAAAAAAATGTTCTTTTCAAACCTCAGGTCAGCCTCTCCCCACTGAATGCTACCCTTCCTCGCTTCTCACTCTAATTGCTCTCTAATAGCTCTGCTCTTTAGCTCTTATTCTTAGCTCTTACATGGTCATTCTGTGGTCGCGGGAATATTGTAAGGACACGAAAGGCCCTGACCTCTTTTTATTTTCCTGTTGGTGAAATGAAATGTTTTTATGTGTGTTTTTCCCTCCTGTAGAACTCAGGTATAGACATCGGGGACATTTCTGAGAGAAAGGCCCTGCGATCCAGACTCCACTGCCGGCCGTTCAGCTGGTTCCTAACCAACATCTACCCGGAGCTGCGGTCCTACAGCGACACCATCGCTTACGGAGTGGTGAGCTCGATGTATTCCTTAATTCTCACAACTTTTTCCAGTCTGGAACCCAGAACTGAGTCATTTCATTCAATATTGCCCCAGAAGCCAGGCTCATTAAAATGTACTACGGCTCTTCCCAGTGTAGGAACCCACAGGAACAAGGCCGCAAATTTTGGGTCCCAGCCCACAGTTTCGGAAACAGTACCACTCAATCCCCATTGGCTGCTACCAATACAGAAACTAGTCAAAGCAGAGCATAAAGTATTCAGGAGTGTTTGAATTCGTTATGAAAACAGAACAAGGCGCTCCTTTTGCTTTATCAAAAATTAAAACACCTTTATTGTGGTGGCTTACCAGCAAGGAGTTTGAAAACATATTTTTGGGTCTCTGTTCTCTTGTCACATTTCGGCAGAAAGACGAAGCACATAACGTGTTTTGAAATAACCTTGACTGGGTACAACCACAATTAAGCCATTTTCATTTTTGGAACAAAAGAAGTAGTAATTTGGTTTCCTGTGTTAATAATTTAGAGTGTCATAATTTCACAACTTTTCATATTGGCACTTTGTAATCTAACCACTATTTTTAATGTTTTCTTTACTCAGGCTGCACTCCAGTTCACTCGGGAGTAGAAGGCATTGTGGAGTATTTTTTGTTCAGGTTTTAATAAAAGTGTTTCATTCTGTGGGCGCCTGCAGGTCACACTTACACGGTTGCACTTGGTCTCCCACTGAAGACTAAATTGTATATAAATCAACCACATCATTTAGTCCAGCTTGCCTGATTACCATCCCATCAGCACAGAAATAACATAAATGCCCTCTCGTGAATAAACTTTCCCACAAAACCTTCGCTTTTCTAACTTTCCCAAGCCGCAACACCTTAACTTTTCCATTAACTCTGGAGCTAATTGTATGTGCGGCATGTGATATAAGCCGCCCTAATGAAAGAGCTCACTTCAAATCACTTCAGCAGTGTATTGAAAGGGTGAACCTTTTTTTACGGCACTTAATTTCCGTGTGGCTATTCCTCTCTTCGACTAACGGCTGTAGGAGGATTTTGCATAATTGAAAAATGACAGTAATCTGTTGAAAGCAGAGCAGAATTAGCCCACCGCCTCGACTGCTCTTACTGATAGAGGGGGGGGGGGGAAATGAGTGAAAAAATGCCTTTTTTTTTTTCCTTCTGGGCTGGGTTTCTTGTCTGGGAATTTCCCCAAGTCCCTGTTCTCATAATTTATTGATTTCATTTTTGATTTTTGTCTCAGTTTAACCGTTTTTGGCTTAGTTGGAGTGCAGGTGAAGGAGTCATCCGTCTTCTGCGAGTCTGCCTGCGATTTAAAGCGTTGGAAGTCTGAAAATAATCATCACTCAGACCAAATGTGCTACAGGTTGAAAAGGTTTTATTCTGTGCTCTATCAACTGCATTGACTCCGCAGGAGTTCAAACCCGTCGCTGAAGTGGAGGGGAAAAAAGGAGGCGAATTGATGGAAAATAGGCCGGCTCGGCTCCACTCAGACATTAGCTGCAGCGAGCCGAGTCTCTCGCTCCGACAACACCCTCTGCACCACCCCTTGTGTTTGTTGTTCGATAAACACTTCAATCACGGTGCGGCGCTGGATGGAGTTATTTGTTGACACTACTGAGCATGTGCGGGGGCGCCGCTTTGAGTGCGCGGGATGAAAGCGTTGCCACAGCGACATCTGAGAGATGTAGATATGAAGTTTACATATTTGACAAAAACAAACTCGCAGTCAGAGGAGATAGCAGTCGGAGTGCGCACAACAAGTGTTCTGGTGTGATACCATCTGTGGATGTTGTTTATGCACTGATCTCTTATTTAACATGAAACAAAAGCTGGAGAAATGGAGGGTAAATATTGGGCAGAGAGGAGATATGTTGCTTTGTCGGGCTGTTTCATATGAAGCGCATTCGCAAGGCATCAGATCTTTGCACCAGTTTGAGATGTTTTGGTGTTCTATGGGGCAGCAGTGGTTAGAGAGGCCGTCCTTCATCTAGAGAACCTGGGTTCAAGCCCTCATGTCCACAAGCATCCGCCCTGCTGAAGTGTCTCCGAGCAAGACACTGAATCCCCACCTGCTGCAGGGCCGCCGCTCTGTAGCTGAGCCTGACCTCAGAAAGAGCCCGAAAGAGCAGAAATAAATTCCCCATGGGTGTCGGATTCTTGTAATTGTTCTACAACTGCAATAAGCGTGAGAGGAACTAAGGTAAGGTGTCGTGAAATGGAAAGCGCGGTTCTCGGTCGGAGCCGGGTTGTGCCGAAACACCCCCACAGGACTATATTTGATATGGAGTACGGGGAGGTGGTGGGAAGCGAGAAGCGAGAGAATCGAGTTTTAGAGAGCAGTTGGAGAGGTAGTCGGGATGATTGTGTGATGGGATCTTTGGGGCGAGAGCAAGAAATAAAGCCTGGGAGAGCTGTATGTAAAAGCAGTTTAGTGGAATATGAGAGTCTCTCCTCCCGAACATTCGTCATGAACTCCAAATATTGTGCCTTTAGGATTTAGCTTATGAGGTTGGACTCGGCAGCGATTGCTGGGTCCAATAACCTCTTTTCGTTCTTTCCCAAAGAAATTAATGTTTGTATTTTACGAACTTTTATTAACAGGGGGCACGGCAGTCCGCGGCTCTCGCATTGACACGGGGACCACAGAGCTCGAATGGGTAAAGAGGCATTTCAATTCAAATCACTACTTTTTAAAGGTCAGTTGAATGGCACACTTAAGGTGGCTGCCATTGAATGCTTATAATGCCATGGAAATAAAGGTGTAGTACATGAACTTTCACCATGGCAAAGGCTGAACATTTCGGAAGCAGTTATAATATTTGATCTTTCTGAGCGGAACATACTGTCGACACTGAAATAACACCCATTTCCATGACACTATTAAAACACTATAGCTGCCATTTAGTCTCAGGATACACTACTAATCTGGTTTTGGGTCGATGCATCTAAATACCATAAGTGGATTAGAATAACCCAGGTAAGATCATGCTCCTATTATGAGAAACCTGGTTAAGATGCCTGGCTTACTCCCATATTAAACAGGTTACTGTGGCATGGAAACATCATACTGCTTTCACTTTTGGTTTTTACCATCTGTGAACAAAAAAACATGGCAGCAATATTTACTATTACTATTGGGACCATAATTTATTTTTCCTTTATTAAAATTCAAATCTATCTGTGGACAGGAATATTGTGTTAATTGGTTTATTCATGGAAACAGGGAGAGAGAGTCTCAGGGCATAAAAGCTTAATGTAAACAGCTTAACCTGAATAAGAGCTTAATCAGGGTATGGTCAGTAGCCAGGTTACGCATGTGAACGTAGTTAATGAGTGGGACATGCAGATATTTGTCACTGCATCGTAGAGTCGCACGGGGATCAAATCACGCTACCCGAGTTCTCGCACCATGCAATCCCTGAAATTGTGTGAAAAGACAAACTCTTGCACTAATACAGAACCAAAGCAAAGAAAGTTCGAACAACTGTTTCCTTCTGAGTGCTTCCACTACAGGAGGACATCAAGATTTCTCCAGATTTGACTTGGGACATCAAACATCAAACACTTGCTTTGTCTCTTTTGTGGTGCAGGGAATCAATTACCCCGAAGATCCAATTCCAAAGAAAAAAAGTCAATTCCCACGCACACACTTATCACCTCTGCATTGATTTATTAAAAAGAGTCAACCTTTCTCAAGACATATCAATCATAAAGTGACTTAGTGCTTAAATAGAGCCCATGATTGCATAATAGTCCACAGCTGTGTTGGAGGTGTGTTCATGATCCCACACAACAGCTCACTCATTCAAGATTCCCTCAACTGTGAAAACATACTATAATCGTACACATTCAAAATCCTTAACAAGCAAAACATTTTTTTCAGGTTAGTGGTGTATGCTGTATATATAAGACATAGCCCAAGTCTACAGTATACAAATGGTCCCAACTGGATCAGGTGGCAAGACATTCAAGTCCTTAACCCTCACACACTATGAGATAATCTGGCCCGACTATCCATTACGACTCTAACTAGCGCCGACTCGACAAAATTTGCAGAATTGTGGCTACAATCAGCCTAAAAGTTGTGTAGTTTGCCCCCAGCCTCAGTGAGTACCGAAGGAGATTACCATAATGCACCAAAGACAAACCATTTCTGGCAACTCTATGGTGGAGAGCCAGCACACCATCCTCGGTGCAGCGCTTACTTTCTTTTTTGTGTATCTTAAACTTCTTTCTATTCAACTCGAGCAGCGCTCCTGACATCTGACCTTCTCTTCAAACCGCCTGACTCAACCCGGCAGACGGAGACGTTGATGGAAAAGGCTCCGCCGTGGGCTAGACAGATACAAGACTCTTGTGAGCCGCGGTGTTCCCGAATCAAGAGTCCTCGTTTCCTTTCTCTCTCGGTATTCTTCAAATACAGAATTTATTTTTGAGCGAATAGGCTTCTCCGCCGCCGATGCTTTTCTCTCCGTGATAAAAGCAATCCTTTTGTTTGCGCTTGGTGTCAGAATGGGAGCCTTTAAAGTGGAACACCAGTGGAACACCGTGTTTATTTTTCCCGCACGCTCGCTGTGACGTGACTTCAGGAACAGTCGACTTCTGGCGTTCCCTGCCCTCGAAATGTGCATGCACGACTCTTTTCTTGTACCAGTATGTGCAAACTGGTAAAAATATTTACTGAAAAACATGGCAAACAACATGGAAAAAATTCTGTATCTCGGTTGCGTCTTGTGTTAGTTTGCATATGTTATACAAGGAATCGCAGCCAAATCAAAGGAGTTGACTACAGATGCTTTTCCATTGTGAAATATTGCTTTACAGCTGCCACAAAAACACTTAATGTGCATGGTGGAGGAAGTTAGTCTAAAGTGTTTGTCTGATTTCTTCCCAGCAAGCAGTAATTAGCCTACAGTGGTTCAATTTGTCTCAGCTTTAGCCACACAGCTAGAGCAGTGTAGTGCACCACTCTATCATAATGGACTAAGTATATAGAGAGAGAGACTTCCCTTGAAGATATATGACTCCCAGAAACAAATTCCCGACGCTATATGCAACCATAAAGAGAGTAAAACCAGATACATCTGTAATTGGTTTGAAGAAATCAAAATAAACCATAAATTCAGCTGCTGTAGGTGTCTGGAAATAAATTATAATCCAGCAGAATACCTTGTCTCAGTGAAACACTTAACAAGGTGCCGAATTGGAAAAGCTCGACTTGGCAATTGCAAAAGGTTGTCATAAAAATTCATGGCAAGAAAGAAATGCCTGTTCACACTGCAAACAAAATGAGACTGGAGATGAGATGCATTTCCTTTCCCGCCAGCTTGCGTAAAAAATCCATCTACCTGGAACTTGAGAGACAACAGGAGATTTTATTTTCGCTTTAGCCCCCTTCTCCCCCTCTCCGTTTCCATCTTAACTTTGTCGTTTTCTGCCTTTCTTTCTCTCTCTCTCTCTGTCTGTCTGTCTTTCTCCTCCAGTTGAAGAACAGTCTAAGAGATGACCTGTGCTTGGACCAGGGACCGGACACTGACAACGTTCCCATCATGTATCTCTGTCACGGTATGACACCTCAGGTCAGTGGGCCCTAATTCTATTCTATTAATCTCGATTCTACCTCCCCAACACATGACACACACCAGACATGACCATTAGCAAGGAGAAATCTTTGAAGAGTAGATGTTTGGACTCGGTCGGATCCACCATCATCATCGTTATTTAAAGAGTATCTAAACCTCAAACCCAAATCTGTGTAAAGCCTGTCATCTAATGGTAAACAGCATGCTACAGAACTGGCCATCTGCTATTGGCTGATCTTTGTTGCCAGGTTATTCACCTTCTATAGAGGTACAACAGGTGGTGACATCACCTGGCACCAAAGATCAGCCAATAGCAGATTGCACACACCTACTCCTATAGTTTTAAACATCACTCCACCAAGATATTTTAGCTAGGAGTTAGCTAGCTGATGAGAGCAGAAACGTGTAGAAGAGGTAAAATACCACCATGCTTAATACTGGGATAATAATACTGCTCTGTCATATGCTTTCTTGGCTTGAGGACGAGGCTAAAACGCCTGGAAAGTAATTGCTGAGTCGTTGGTATTGATCAAACAGATATATCATGGCATATTTAGTGCGATGGGCTGGAAAAAATCTTACTCATTACCCCTTTAATGGAGGCGCTGAAAAACACTTTGAACACCAAGGGAGCATGACTGTGTACTCCCTCTTCCCACCGCTCTTGGAATGTTCCGTAGCTTGACAAATTAAAAATTCATATTCGACTGTCTGCGACGCTTATATCCCCGCTGCCATAAAGAGGCTTGCATAATCAGAACAAGACGAGACCCGGCATCTAGGAGAGCTTTCTGAGGACACTCCGATGCCTCGCCTCTATTGTCAGTAAAGTTAATAGCTTCGACCGGTGCCTTGCCGTTCCAACTTCCTATCTGGGTCACACTCAGCAATACCGAATCGGCTTCCGGAAACAGCTGCGTTAGCGCTTCTCGCCGTCTCCCCCCCTGTCTTTTCCCCATTCACAATTTCCCCCCCCCCCCCTTTTTTCCTGGAGACGGCATAATCAGCAGCTGCCGATAAAGAAATTGAGTCGTAATAATACATTTTTATCTCCCTCAGTGTTGTTATTTATTTATTAATTTTTCGAGGGGGCTGAAAACACGGAAAATTGAGACGGGCGAGGCTACTCCGAAGGGACGGGTTCTCTTGAGCTTTTTCCTCCGCACAATGAAAAGCTCGGAGTCTTTTGTGAACTGGTTTCAATTAAAAAGGGCGTGATGTTTGAAAAGTTTTCGCACTCTTTCATGCGGTACAATTTGAAGTAAGTTAGCTCGGACGAAAGATGGGATAGGACAGGAAGGGGAGAGATACCAGGTAAAAATGTATTCAGCCTCTGGCGGAGCAGATTGCCCTCGCTCTGAGCCAGAACTGCCCAAAGTGAGGCCTGTGGGCCAATTTTATTTCCCTCCTTCGGGACGCAGAATGATACAATATTATTCATTTGGCCTTTGTTGATGCAAATTCATTATAATTTGAGGGGCTGTTTTGACAACACATTGCATTTTAAGGCATATCGGCAAGCGTAGACGTTCGCTGCCAACAATCTACTTATCCGAAATGGCATTGTTTGTGGAAGTGAACCCAGTATTTAGCTTGGCGTGTTAAAGGATGACAAATGACCAGACAGTTCATTTGTTTGGCTGATATTTCTGGAGGAATAGAAAGGCGGCCAAAAAGAAAAAATGATTTCTAACAACCCATAATAATGTATCCAGCGCTCTGTAATGGATCTCCAGATAGCATGGATATATTTGGGCTTTACTAGGATCAGTAAAGATACCACTAGAATATCATTACACAGTATTGTCTCAGAAAGGGGAACTAATTACTATATAGACCGGAGATATTTGGGCTTTCCATGGCTAGAATCAGAGATACACATGCATACATGCTGCACATACAATGAAATGGAGGATAAAGAATTTTTACGAGGATATGAGAAAGATATAGAGAGAGGGAAAGAGAGAGAGAGAGAGAGTTATTATCCATCCTGTACCTGCTGAGGTAATTGTTGAGGGATTACAGAATGCTGGATATATAATGAATAAATCCCCAATCTTTGCTGTTAATGGATATCCCCTATGCAAACACACGCATACACACACACACATACTCAGCAGAGGGATTTGTATGCACATTAGCACCAACTAAAACACACACACACACACATATATGCATGCACAAGCAACCACTCCATGCATTAGCTTAATGAAATTCCAGGCCTCAGTGACCAACCCTGCTCAAATTGCCACATGGTAAAACAATACCTATCCATTTTCACGATCAGTATCAAAAAAAAAATATAAACATCAAAAGATAACAGGTTTGATTTTTGCTTATTTTAAGCAAATAAGCGCTTTAAGATGCTTTTTAATTTGAGAAAATCAATTAACGTCAACATCAAGCATAGTCTGATTACATCTAGAAATGAAAATTAGTTATACCACAATGAATATCTTATCAACAAAAGAAAAAAAACAAAAAACATCACTGAGTGAGTTCCGGTTTGAAGTATTGGAACCAGTATGAGTTTTAAAACATTTCCCAACGACACCCAGCCCGAGGATTCACAGAGCAAAGAGCGGGAACTGTTTCATAGCCGACATCAAAGACTAACTTCTTATTATTCTTCTTGTCTTCTGTCGTGCCTTTATTACTTTTTATTCTTTATTCCTTATTCATGTGGAAGATCTTTTGTAATGTTATTCCCCCCAGTCCCACTTATTCCCCATTCAGATCCTTTCATTCTGATTCGTCCATCGCTTTAGATTACCTCCGAGTCCTCTTCTTTCTGAACAGAACCGCTCCGTTCCTCTGTGTGTGTGTGTGTGTGTGTGTGTGTGTGTGTGTGTGTGTGTGTGTGTGTGTGTGTGTGTGTGTGTGTGTCCAATGGGATGGATGGATATGGCGGTGAATACCTGATGAACTGCTGAATGTCAGCGATGCATAATGTACTGTACGTGAGTTTCCTTTTCAGCCACTTGACTCAGACGGAGGAGGGAGGGAAGCCTGGAAGGATACACAGAGGAGGAGGATAAGAGGGAGAGAGAGATAGAGAGGGAGAGAGAGAGCGTGAAAGAGACACTGATCGACAGACAGAGCGAGAGAGAAACCACAGTGGGGAATGCATCAGAAAGTGTAGAGTTGAGGATTTCTTTGCCTAAGTCAGTAAATAGCCCCTGTTGACCTCATGCCGCAGTCATGTCTTTCACCTCATACGACCTGCCGGCTGGGAAAAGCCGTTCACGTCAGCCTCCTAGTGATAAGTACAAGTAGGACATGTGGGATTTCCCCCACTTGGCATCATGAATTGCAGAAGTGAGTCAACAGAGGCGGCAAAAACTGCAGCAAATCCACTGAATATTGGCAGTCCAAGATAATAAAAATCTAAATGATCAATATTCACAGTAATACAGTCAACTCCACTTACAAAAAAGCAAGTAATGTCTGCCAGTTTATCTATGCTTGGTTTTAAATTCATAAATAACTAGAAATAGCCGCCTCGCGGTTGTATGCCTCCGCCAATAAACTTTGTTTTATCATTGCAAGGACAGTCTTTATTTATTGAACATATGTTATTAATGTGATTATTAGGTCAACTTCAAGGATTTTGGTGTCTGCAAAAGTAAGTGACAGCACTTCCACCGTTTTTGTAGAATGACCCAAGATCATTTTCTCAGTGACAGTGGTAAACAAAACTTTATGATGTCACAGTTGACCTTTGAACTTTTGGATATAAAATGTCATCACTTCATCATTTTATCCTATTAGACATTTGTGTGAAATTTTGTCATAATTAGCGTATGAATTGAGTTATGGCCAAAAACGTGTTTTGTGAGGTCACAGTGACCTTTGACCACCAAATTCTAATCAGTTCATCCTTGAGTCCAAGTGGACGTTTGTGCCAAATTTGAAGAAATTCCCTCAAGGCGTTCCTGAGATATCGCGTTCACGAGAATGGGACGGACGGACAGACGGACGGCCAGACAACCCGAAAACATAATGCCTCCGGCCACGGTGTGATGTCATCTTATTCTTTTTCTTCTTCTGTGACGTAAACACAGAATCATTCCCATGGCCATTTTGAATTTGCACTACACTCAGGGTGGAAACTCTACCCAAATATTGACAATCTAACAGTAAAAAAATAAGCTAGCAGCAACTACAACTACTTGAATTTAGCAGGGAAGTTAGCTAGCTTACTAGCTTGCTACCTAGGCTAGATTCTGTTAGCTAGCTACATTCCCTTAAAATGTGAGCCTGTATTACGGTGACCAGACGTCCCGGTTTGTCCGGGATTGTCCCGGTTTCAAGATTGGTGTCCCGAGTCCCGACAAATATCTGTGAAACACTAAAATGTCCCAGTTTTCAACATTCACTACCAAATTGTCCCAGTTTTCACCACAATTAAAATAATAATAATAGTATTATACTTGTTTTCAGCGCTTACATAGACGTTTATCATGTTCTGTCCCGCTCGTTATTACCTAACCCTCTCAAAAAACATAAACAATGCACCACATAAACTATGTTTTGGTGGATTTTTGGAGACAAAACATAATTTTTCGTTTGCTGAGGCGCTGTCCATGGTGTTGAAAGGTGCAGTCACTAGGTGTGCTAAGCGCTGAAATAATTGTCCCCCATCCTGATGAAAACGCCTATGGTGCGTGCATAAGCGCATACATGTGCGCGTGCATGAATGTGCGGGACACTTAAGGGTCCCGGTTTGGGGGTTTGAAAATGTGGTCACCCTAGCCTGTATGGATTCCTGATATCCATTTATTTCTAAGACATTTTTCTGTGAAATGAAAAATGTTGGTCCACTTCCCGATGTCTGTTTGATGCACATCTTGGTACACAACATAGCTGGGCTGAACTTGCTGTTCCAGGCAGAGCATGACATTAGGGATGGAGACTTGACTCCAGAAGAATCGAAGACTCCTTTTGCAATCTCGACTCCAAACTCTGGAATCGAAGAAACTGTTTAAATTAAACGGATTTATAATTAAATCATTCATTCATTTAGGCCTATCTATACTAATCTGCGATTGCTATAGTCCATTTCACAAGTGGGGAGAGGGGGAGGGAGAAATTCAAGGCTCATTGGTTGAATGCCCACCGGTGTAAAACTCCCATTTTTGTGTTGATTTTCATTTGGAATCATTTCCATTACAAGGACAATCCCACTCCAAAAAATGTGGAATCATCCTTCCCTATGTGACGCAAGTTCCAAATGGCCGCCATGGAAATAAGGTCTATGTGATATATGTGCCACATTTGGTAATTCTAAAAGTTTAGTGCAGTTGTTGATTTTAGGAGCCAATTTCAGGCCAATATAAGAGGCTTGGATGACAGTATTTTATTCGAAGGACTTAATAAGGGTGAGAAATAGCTGTTGAAATCCAGCAGGTAATAGAAATCTGATCTCTGCCTCAGTATTGGCGGAGCCTCGCTAACAGAGATTGGTTTGTGGCTGGATCAATAAAGTCTGAAAATTAGACCTTTGAGGCTATTTACCAGGGCAGCATTCATGTGCTTGTGTGTGTATATGTAGGTGTGTGTGTGTGTGTGTGTGTGGGCGGGTACACGAGTGTACACGTGACAAAGTGCCTGTAAGTACGTTCAGGCAGACATGAACAAGCTGCAGGAAATCACATAGCGGGATTTGATGTTTGTAAGAGACTGAAAAAACAGCGAGACCTGATAAAGAGAAAGCAAGTAGCAGAACAAGTTTAATCAAACGCAGCCTTGCCACTGGGGAAGGAGAAAAAACTCTTTCTCCAACAGTGGCTTTCTTTTTTCTTTTCTTTTTCAACTTTAAAGAGACTTTACAAGACATTGATTTATCATTTTGTGTAAAGTTGGTAGTGTATTAATGATTTAAAATAGACTTCTTTCGCCAGGGAGTTGGTTTGATACAAGGAAAACTCAAACCAATTAAAAATAATAATTAAAAACTTTTGACAAATTGATCGGAGAGCATTTTGTGTGTGTATGTGTGTGTCAGACGAAACCAATTACTGGACTTGCTAAAACTTTAACCTTTGTCAAAATTGATCTATGAGAATGTGTGTGTGTGTGTGTGTGTGTGTGCATGCATGTGTGTGTGTGTGTGCCTGTGTCTATTAATCCGTGAGAAAGAAAAATATTCACAACCTCACTGAAGGATCAAACGACGTCTCATTTTCCTGCAGATTCTCACACCAAGGTGTGAATCTCAATAAGCACTCAGAGAGCGTCGTTAGTCGGAGCAAATTTCCCACAAATTGTTACTTACACTGAAAAAAAAACAAAAAACACATGATGTGTCACCGGCAGTGGAATATAGAAGATCCCGCTGCTTAATTTTCTGGGTCATTAAAAGGCAGCGGTTATAAAATGGAGACATCGTAGCGGTTGTCGTTTCATTGAAGTAATCCGGCTTCAAGATGACTGTGTCCATAAGCCTATTAAAACTGGGTCTAATCTGATCAGTGTAAGATACTGTTGTGAGCACTCTCTCTCTTTGTGTGTGTGTGTGTGTGTGTGTGTGTGTGTTAGCCGCCATAGTAGGAGAAACTGTTTTTTCGAGTCAATTCATTAACGATATCTATAAATAACAGCTTCTCCAACTCTTCAGTCTCCGGTTAACCTCATTGTCTGCTCTCTCTTCAACTCTCTTCCCTCAACCTCGCTCTAACTTCCACTTGTTTGGATAAACCTCTTCATTATATATTGAGACAAGATGGTTCTTTTCCTCCTTTGCAGCTGTTGTTGTACTCTGTGTGTGTGTGTGTGTGAGTGTGTTGTCTTCTCACTGCCAGAGCAGATGGCTGAGGGAAACACCAGTGATTAGCCTGTCTAACGACATCCCAGGCTGTCAGTAATAAGCTCGCCCGGAGCCTCAGCTAGAGCCGATTCGCTGTCATACTGAAAACAAGGCGTTCAGGTAGCAAGTGGGTCTCTCTGCCGTAGCTTCATATATATGGAAGACCAGGGGGCGATTTCAGAGCGGGCGGAAAATTTGTTTTTTAAAGGAGGTGTATTTTCCGCCTTTCCTACGCTTTTACGTCATTACCTGGAGTCTAGCAAACACACCTGTGGAGTTTTTTTTCCAAGTGAAAATACAATTTTTAGTTATTTTCTAGTGCCCCGCTCCCGCCTAAAGAGCGACAGGCTGTTTTGGGGGGCGTGTCTAGCAGCCAGAAAGAGGCCCCTGCTCTGATTGGCCGGCAGAACAAGAGGGTCCGCCCCCCTCCACTAGACCCAAAAGTAAGCTGATTGGTCGACTCCAGTAAAGTCTGTTTTCTACACAACAATGGCCCATTTCTGAGGCAACGTTTTTTTTCAAAATACACCTTTGGCAAAAAATACTGCAATTTTTTTTTTTACTGTAAACAAGAACATCCAAGAGTGTAAAAGGCATCATAAACACTAGATTATCGATTTCTACAGGTGCATGCTGGGATAGGCTCCAGCCCCCCCCCCCATGGCCTTGAAGTGGGTAGAGAAAATGAATGAATGAAATGATCATGTAATACTTATGTGATTATAGGGAATTTCTCCTTTCTTTTGCCTCCCTCCTCCACAGGGAGGCCAGAGGTCAGCAGTAGGGATTCAGTGTTTGGCTCAAAGACACTTGAGGTTTTGAACATGTGAACTTCTTCTCCTGATGTAAATGGTCTGGACTCGGTGAATGGTTGCTTTATATTCAGAGTATGTACACCACCTATAGACATAATTTGTATATTTTTCATTAAGCCACCTTTGTTTAGGTGAACTGTCTGTGGTATTGACTCTAGCTCCTGATTGATCATCTTATGACTGAACATCTTTGCCACACACAAGTTGAATGACTGCAATTAGCCAAGTACCTCTGGGAGAAAGATTTATGAGCGTCAAGCTGCTTTTTTTTTTTTCTCTCTCTCTGTTGCGATCTATAGCGGGGCAAAGCTCCGTGATGAAGAGATTTTCACAGAGAGAGCTTCATTTATTAATCTCTCCGACTCGAATCGCACAACATTTTTAACAATGCAGTTACTCCAGCTCACAAGTCATCCAGCTAATCTGGACAAAGGGGAGTGAAGAATACGCAGGGCTGTCCGGTGGTATTGTGCGAGTCTCCCATCATGCATCTGCCCTCCATCTATCCTGCATCAGTTGCCGCGGGGCTGTTCTTCCTCAAATGCTGTAAAGTGGGTCTGGATAGGCGTACTCTAGCCCGTCGACCGATTGTCCGCGCGATTCCTCAAGGGACGGAGCAATCGATCGGGTTGATCATAAACGCTTCTGTTTGAAGTGTGGAGAAACTTAAAGGAGTGCTATCTTACTGACAGTCCAACCAGGGTCTACTGTCAGATGACCCCTCTCATGTCAATATTGGACAACAAACGAGCATCAGACACCTACCTGGACAGATACCTGGGCAATAAACAACATTCGGCTTCGGATCACAGCCATGTCAGCCAGATAGCACTTAGAATGACAGCGTTAGACGGCTAAACAACAAGGTGAAGATCGAGCTCAGATCCAAATGTCACCTGCTACAGGTACATACTAAACGGCAGCAAATCAGCCCTAGCTTACGGGGCTTTCGTCTATCCGCGTTGGCTAATATGTACATCTGACAGGAGAGATTGCCGTCTGTCTGACACGGCGCCTGGCGCTAATCCTTCTATTAGAGGTTTTAAGGAGCCGTGGCAGGAGGAGATAGCATTAAGCCCTCTGTTGGGAACCGAGCGTCAATCTATTGACATGTGCGAGTTGAAGGGCTCTTATTAGCACACATGCACATACACAGGGAGACAAAGCCTCTCTCGAAGGTACGCGCACACATTTATCTCGGCCTGTTGTCAGTCTCAGGGTGTTTTTTAAGCAGAAGCTTAAAAGCTCTCTGGCTGGTTCGCAGTGTGATAATGGCTCCTATCTGGAAATGTCCTGTTGCAGCAAGACGGTCATCATTCTCATCAATTACCTCCTCGGAGCTCACACACACACACACACACACACACACACACAGGCATGCTCGTCTTGGAAAGCGCACACACACACACACACTCACTAATGCAGAGCACGCACACAGCTGTTTCCCCCTGTAATCTTTGGTGGCGGTGGTGGTTGGGGCAAGGCAAGCATGTACACACATTTATAAGTAAATATGGATATGGGCGTGCACACACACACACACACACACACACAAGCGTCGTTCATCCTGAGCAGTGACATTTCTATCCTTATTTTCTCTTCCATTACTCCTTGTTCTCACCCCTTTTTTCTGCTTGTTTGGATTTCAAGTGGAGCTCGATCCTTTTCATTTGCTTTTTTTTATTTGATGTCTTCCGTCATTCTTTTTTCCTCCTGCCTTTGCTGTATTCCCCGACTCGGGCAAACGCATGTTCGGATATGGTTTGAAATTTTCTGAACTAAAGGTGCACTTGATTCACCTTCCCAGACACTCGCAAAGCTTCAAAAGCGGGGAGAACATTTACATAAATTACCATGTCCTTGTGGGGTTTTTTTGTTTTTTTCTTTTTCAGGCATGCAAAATTTCTTGAGCTAATGTTTGGCCAAGGTCTATTTTTCTTTCGCCCACCTCTCCTTCCTCCTTCATCTCTTGCATTTTGCAGCCGCTGCCTGTTTCCGCCTTCTTTTATTGTTCTTTCCCCGCTCTCCTTCTTAATTAGACCGGTTACATGTGGCCTATTTATTTCTCACAAGATTAAAAGTGAGAACGCGGTTTAGAGAGATGGCAAATTGTGCAGGTGAGGCAAGAAAACAATATGCACTCCACATCCAACAGATGCTAATTCAAACTCAAGTACAGCATAACAACCAGCATAATGAAAGGCATAAAAGCATAAGGCAAATGAGGAAAAATGACAGGAAACTGAAAAAAGAACAAGTACAGGTTCTGTATAGTCCCACGGCGCATTGGCATATAGACCTAATTAGCAAACATAGCTTATAGTAGGGCTGGGCAATATGGACAAAATCAAATATCACAATATTTTTGACCAAATACCTCGATATCGATATTGCGACAATATTGTAGGGATGACTATTTTCACAAAATATTTACACAATGAGATTTTTGATAAATAATCACCAGTAAGTTGGATATAATGACTAAGTGGGTAAAGGCAAATAATAGAACAGCTAGAACAGTCTGGTAAGTTCAGAAAATGACATCACTTTACTGTAATGCAGCCTTTAAAACCAGGAAAAGACACTTATGCCATATCACGATATTACGATATCCAAAATCTAAGACGATATCTAGTCTCATATCACGATATCGATATAATATTGATATTGCCCAGCCCTAGCTTATAGCATATTGCATACATACATAGAAGCGTATACAATGATGTACTGTATTACAAAATGCTAGGTATATGTTTTAGCTTTATATATATATATTTAGATAAACAAAGGCCTACACTCCATGCAAGCTAAAGAACTCAGAAGCTAGCTCTCCTGCTGAGTCACGTGGTCGAAACTAATTTGCATACCAAGAGAATTATGGGAGGTTAAAATTACAACTAATGATTCATTTTTTAGTTTACGTTACATTTTCACTTACTTCATTTTAAGAATTGTATACCGTTCGATAAAGAAGTTAATTTGTACAAAATTATTTTTTCCCCTCACCATGATGAAGTGCCCAGGTATAGAGCAGTGAAGTGTCTCACGTTCAGTTCCCCCAAGCTCAATGGGACTCTTGAAGGCTGGCGCTTCAAAAAAAAAAGAAAAAAAAGAAGCAAAGAAAGAAAGAAATCAAGTCTATTCTCCTCACTCCCCATTGTCTCTTCCCCCCCCCCCCCCCCCCCCCGCAGAACGTGTACTACACCAGCTCCCAGCAGCTTCACCTGGGAGTGCTGAGTCCGACGATCGATGACGACGACAACAAGTGTCTGGTGGATGTGAACAGCAGACCCAGGCTGCTGGAGTGCAGCTACGCCTCCACCAAGCACATGAAGCTCACCTGGACCTTTACTCAGGTACAACACAGGCACAAGGCACGTACTTAGGCAAGGGACTCCCAGTATATATGTACAGTAACATACCTGCATACCTAAATGCTAAGGAACTGGGAACTCTAACTGATCTAGTCTCTCACAGGGAAGACATTACAAACTCCCACTCCGCTAATGTATTGCCCCCAATTCAGGTTCTCTGTTAAGATGTAGTCTTTGATCTGCCTCATTGGATTCATTGCGTTCCTAATTGGTATTCAATATGCAGCTGTAACTTACCTGCTATTTCTTGTCTGAGCAAGGAAGATCCATAATTTTATTCTGGGTTTTTTTTTTTTTCAGCTTCACGCCTATTCCTCCCCGCTTTGTTTCTGATTCCAGGAGGCACCTTGTCTCGTGTCGTGCGAGCATGGATCATTCTTCCGTTACGCAATAGGCGTTTTAAAGGCACATCTGCTTCAGATGGATAATGAGCTTTCACACATCCACACTTTCTGACTTTTAACAACCCCCCTGTCTTATTTTTAATCTTCAGACTTGCAATGTTGCCTTAAAAAGTGACAGATAAGTAGGGGAAGAAGGGTAATTAGTATAAATAAGATATACTGCTGTACTGTATTCATGCCCTTGGCACCTCTAGTGTGTGTGTGTGTGTGTGTATGCCTGTGCGTATGTACTGTTTTTGTTCCAGACAACACCACCCTGCATAAGAGGCTTGCTTAGCTATATCATTAAAATGTGAGATACATCTTCTCTCTCTCGCTCTCTCTCTCTCTCTCTCTCTCTCTCTCTCTCTCTCTCTCTCTCTCTCTCGCTCCCATCCTTCCTTCCTCCCGTCTCCTCAGTGAACAATAGCTCTCCATCCCTCAGCTTTTCCTCAATAGCCTTAGCTACTGGGCACACTGGCAGTGAATCTCGCTCTAATTAGCTTCGGCCCGAGTCAGAAATCCCACATTCCCAACTTATGTCAGAAGTCAAAGAGATGAAACCCATTAGGCGAACTCCCGCGGGGCTTGCAATAAGGAAGCGCTCCATTTTCCTCGAAAAAGTTAGGCAAGAAGTCAAATAAGGCCCGGGGATTTTGAAGATTTTGAGCTGCTCGCTTTTTAGCGGAGCAGATGAAATGTTAGATGTATGAAAGATTCATAAAAGGAAGGGCTGAAATGAAATGCTGTAAATGAAGTTCACTTCATCAACCTTCTTAAGTCAGAAATGTTCCCAATCACATTGGTCAGTGGACGTGGATGAGTATAAAGAAAATGTCGAACTAATGTGCGCGTCGTAGCGTAGGTTTGAACCCCGGCTCACTGTACTGTCACTTCTCTCTTCTCTCTTCTCTCTCCATCCACAGACTCTTATAAACAAAAGCCTTTCAACAAAATCCAGCGTGATGCCAGAAAGCTCAATGTTCTTTCAAGGACAACAGTCTTTTTTGCCCTTTCACTAACTACATTTACTCTCTATTTTACATTATGTGGCGGTACAGAGAAAAATTTCAAATCTTCCATCAACCAAGGCTGGCGCTGTCAGGGAGGTCCATAAGAGAAATGGCTGTGTGCAAATAAAATAAGAGAAAAAAGAGACGCCTGAAAAAGCTTGTTGTGGTGTGGCTATAGATCAATTCAGTGACATTCAAAGTAAAAGTGAATAGTCTGATAAGGTCGACTTGTAGGTTACTGTGACACAACTGTTGTAAACTGTTGTAGCTGAGTTGTAGCTTGAGAAGAGTCAGCTCAGTTAACATGAACAAACTAACTTAACAAAGTAACCACAGTTATTATTATTATTATTATTATTGATTACATTTATATAGCGCTTTTCTAGGTACTCAAAGCGCTTCACATATCGGGGGGGGGACTCAACTCATCCACCACCGAAGTGTAGCACCCACCTGGGTGATGCACGGCAGCCAGTTTGCGCCAGAACGCTCACCACACATCAGCTATCTCAGTGGAGAGTAGAGGACTGAAAGAGCCAATTAGGTAACGAGGGATGATTAGGTGGCCATGATATAAAAAGCAGACGAGGCAACTATGAAAGCAACCGATGTTAATGTTAAAGGTCCATATTCTAAACTTTCCAGAGTTTTATTTTCTGTGTCATGTACCAAAAACACTCTCAATCCATTTTTACACGTTCATTTTCCAGCATCTCTCTGAGCCTTACCAAGAACAGGCTGTTTCTGTCGCCGTGTCTTTAAGGCTCATTAATATTAACGACCCCTCTGTTCCGACTGGCTAACCGTTTCGAGAGTGAAACGTGAGACGCCGCGGCCCGGCAGCTACAGGTAGGGAAAACTCTCCGGTAATAAACAATGACAACCGCTCAAAAAAAACACTTTGTTAGTCTATTATTTCTTACAAAAATGATAACGAAAGAACCTTTGTGACGCCACAAAGTTACAGAAGTCCAAACGGCTCGTTTAGAGGCTCGCTTTTCTAATATGGATTGTGTGGATTTAGTTGGTGACCGTGCATTTTGATACTTTCACCATGGTTAGATAGACCATCCAACTCCTTTATAATCACAGAGGCAAGGGGAATCCTGTTTTACATGATATGGGAACTTTAACATGCCACTACTAGCCACTACTAACACTAGCTTCTACTAGATACGTTAGCTAGTGTGTGTCAGATGTGTTTACAACAATGCAGTGATGGTTAGCCAAACAGATGCTATGCTTAGCTAACTAACAAGTTAATATTATCTAAACACATAATCAGTCAGATGTATCAGTGGTGAAATGATCAGTTCCCAGTCAAAAACGGCACAGAAAAGAATCGTGTGTGTTAAAATCTCCCGAAACGGTCAAGTAGTAGAAACATAATAAGCTCAGACGTCCAATATGGCCGCCAGAGGGTGTGTTACCTCACCTGAATGCCCTCTATTGATGCCAGAAGTATTATGCATATGTGTCTTTATATTTCTGCATACCTATATGCATGCGTGGGTGTGTGAGTGAGTGTGTGTTTGATCTCTAGCGCTGAGGATATTATTCTAGGGAGGCCGTAAAGACTGTAGCTGGAGGATCTGACACACAGCTTATGGTGTTTGAAGTCAGAGGTCCTCCCTGCCTAGAGAGAGAGAGAGAGAGATGGAGAGAGAGAGAGGGCACAGAGAGAAGAACGGGGAGACCGAGACAGGTGGAGGGAGACAAAGAAGAAAGGTGTGGAGATAGGGAGAGAGATGAAGGGAGAAGAAAGAGATGGAGATGGAGAGAGAATAAGGCGAGAGAGCAGGGAGGAATGGAGCGGGAGAGGAAGGGTTGCGGGGAGAGAGAAGCAGTGGAGGAGAGAAATGGAGAGAATAAGAGAGAGGGAGGGAGGGAGTGTTTCATGTGAAGCGGGCAGTCGGTATTTGTGAATTATTGATAAGCAGATCTTTTACAATATTGAACCGAGCTTGACCCTGAGGGAGCGGCCGTCGATGAAGAAAGAGAGGGAGGGGAGGGGGTGAGAGAGAGAGAGAGAGAGAGAGAGAGAGAGAGAGAGAGAGAGAAAGAGTGATGAAGAAAGGGAAAGTGGGAAATTGCCTTTGGAGAAATCTACCGAGAGCAGGTAGTATTGTTTTATTTTCTTATATCAGCTTCTTGTTTTGTCAGTCGGTTTTATTTGTCCCGTTTATGGACACCGCTTCCCTTCCGGTAACCCAATAAAAAAAAGTTTCATCTCACAAATGCAGAGCACATCGCCACCCGTTCATTATATTCACGACGGCACACACACACTACGCTACAGCATCACCAGCAGCACTCCTCCAGTGGTTTTTGTTTTTTAAGGGAGAGCGGTTAGTCCACCCTCCCTCGAGCGTTTTTCATGAGTTTTATGAGTCAGGGAGAGGGAGGAGAGATGCAACTGCGCCGTATTAGTCAGGATTTGAACCCACGCCATCAAGGAGAAGCCGCCACTCTTAGTGTTAATCCCAATGCTCACAATATATCCAGTAGGGATGGGACGATATGCTAATCTCACGATACGGTGTAATAAGTAAAAGTTCGACGACAGCAAAGTCTGACTGTGCAGAATTCTGTTTAAGAGGAATCATTTCGGAAAAACTGCACCATTAGTACAGGTAGTGCTTGGTTGAAATCAATATCATGATAATCATAAGGATTTTTCTCGATATCAATATATATATCACGATATGGTTCATGTATGCAAAATCACATTAAATAATCAAATTAATGTTCATCTCATTGAACTGAATGGTAATGTTAGGTGTGATGTCAAACGAAACAGAAATATTCAAATAATATTCCTACCATACCTCATTTTATGAGAGTTTTTAAGTAAAATTTGCTTGTCATCATCAATTCAGACAGCAGAAATGTGTGTCACGATATTAAAATATCTTCATATCACGATATGAAGATATTTGAAAGATGAAAGACGATAAACGATAATATTTTATTATTGCCCAGTCCTAAGTACAGGATAGATGTATGATAGATGGGACTTCTACAGTGGTTATCAGACTATTTATGAAGCATCTCAGTGTAGCATCGCTGATGTGGGATCAGTGGCCAGGCGTGTTTCATTCATTGCGATCAGAAATTTATAACCCGCAGTTGTATTCTAAAAGATTCTTAACGCAGCAAATTTCAGCTGATGTTTTGTATGCGCACTGCACACACACATTTGGCTTCAGTCACTAACAAGTTCGCCTATTACCTTTTATAAGAGGCATTTTGCACAGCTGTCTTTCCGCTAAAAGCAGGTCAACTCACAAAGCCCATAATTAATGGGTGTAGTCATGGTTAAAAGTAAAGACGTAGAACTTTAGTGGGAAATATTTAGCTAGGAGAACAGTTCTTAAAAAGGACTTTAAAGCCGCGTTATGCAATTTTCACACCGCAGCGGAAGGCGGCTGCTTGAATTTTGAGGATCTAGGCTGATTTTTACATAAAAAATCTTTGCCTGGCGCAGCTTTGAGATGAACTGCATTTGCACAAACACTTCACGCTCGACGGCCCGGTATCCTTTAGCCCTCGTTCTTTTCATAGAGCTCTTAGTTACCGCATCCTTTTGAGGTGGATGACACGATGATTGAGGGGCAAGGCTGACAGATCGCCTGGCTGGCTGGCTGGCTGGCTGGCCGGCCGGCCGACTGACTGGCTGTCTGATGGCTTTCTGGCCGGCTGGCTGACCGACTGATTAACTGGTGTTCCCGCCTTAATAGCAGGGAATCAATAGTGCGGTCCAACTCTGCACTCGGCAGAATGACAGGCCGGGCACGCCGCTGAATTGAGGACAAGGTGTTGGACGCATGCCAGACGCTGGTGTGTGTACGTGTGTGCGTGAGTGTGTGTGAGAGAGAGAGAGACAGAGAGAGAGAGGCTGCGTTGTTTGTGTATGCTCCGACTCAGCTCCTATACACTCCGTCTGAGCTGTTCTCCTCGGGGGGGGGGGGGGGAGCAGGGAGGGGAAAGCGTCGACTTTTAAGTACACTTGTTGGAAGTCACTCAGGAGGTCGTACACTTAGAGAAAGGCAATTGACTTGTCTTAAGCGGAGGTGGTAGGAAAGATCATTGTGATTATCTTAATGGATTTTAAGCCTGCTTTTACCGCGCACGGTGGCGCACGGTGGCGCCCGTCAGCGCGGTCCCACGGTGACGAGTCCCCCCCCCCCCCCTGCGCCCCGTCCCGGACGCCGCGTCTCCCGATGCCTGTCAAGAGAGCCGTGGAGAAGCGTTGCGTTTTGTGCAGTGGGAAAAAAAAGTGGGCGTGAGTTTGGAATTCTTAGATTCAGCTCTGAGATACTGAGCATCAAAGATTTGACATGCTGTTATGTACTTTCTATCTTTTTAAATATTTAACCCCAGTGTCTGGACTCTTTTTAAAAAAAATAACACCACATACGCTTAAAGTAACATTCAAAGATCATGAATATGTGGATAACTGAGTTTTGACTGAAAAAAAGTCAGATAGAGCCGCACAATAACAAACTGTTCCAGTCTGTTCCCCAGTGCTTTTCAAGGGTTTACAAGTTCCAGAGCATTCTCAACTCAACTCTGAATTTGTTTGCCAGTCTGTTGCTGTCAATCACGTCCATATGCGCGAAAATCATCTCCCGCTTGTTTATTGTTTGTTCGGCGCCCCATTAGCTAGTCTTCCTGGGGTCCAGACATACAAGACTCCAAATTCAAAGAGGAAATGTAAAAAGCAACAGTCAACAAATACACAGTTATGAAAAAAAAAAGACAACAATCAATAATTAAGAACACTTCAATAGATGAGCTTCCCGGAAACATCTGGTGACAACATTCTTGAAACGCACATTAGATCTGCCTTTTTGATGCTTGAATAAAAAGAGTTCTTTCATCCTTTTTTTAAAAGACAGTTTACTTTTTGCTGATATTGAGAGGGAACATATTCTACTGAGTAACTTCCGTATATAAAACTATTGATCTTGGTTGGGGGTGAGGGATCAACTGATAGATCGTTGGAAATCGAATGAGATTTATCTTAGTACCTAACACAGTGTGGACTAATCATTTGACTGATTAGCCTGTGATCAATGTAAATAGAGGTTAACTGTTGTAAATCCAATATGGGAGTCTCAACACAGCTAGATTGCCCTCTCCTTTCCTTCCCTCTCTCTCTCTCTCTCGCTCTGTCTCATGTGTAAGTGGGTGTGTGAGAGCGAGAGTGTGACATGAGTGTGTGGAAACGCCGTCCCTCCGAGCGATCACACCTACACGTGTGCGTTAGCCGGCAAGTGGGCAAAACCGCGCTGAGGCAGCTGTGTACACAGGCAGGCAAAGGCTGAGCGAATCGATATCTTTTTAGGGAGTTGGAAGTCTCAAAGAGAACTGTAGTTTGTTTTTTTGTTACTGTTCCACTCAGGTCCGTTTTTTTTTTTATTATTGTATTTGTAGTGTAGTGGACTGCGGAGTTAGCGGTACGATCCAGCCTCTTCAGAAACACTCTGGTACACTCAGTTCTCCTCTCTCCGGCCTCCTTTGATGTTCACTCTGTGTTTGTTACTGCGGCTGATGTAAAGCGTATTGATTTTAAAGCAGGCTTCCTAAAGCCCACAATGAGTTTGACACAAATGAGTTCGGTCTGTTCTCCCGGGGCTCCGGCTCATTAAAACATATTACTGTTCTTGCCATATGTACGAACCTATTTAGGGTCCTATTGCTGAACAAATCAAGATGCACACACACACACACACACGCATACACACATACGGCCTGGCGTTCTTACATGACTCTCCCTTTCTCTCTCAATTTACTTCAATTCACTCTGCGTTCCTGGCGTGAATGAACAGTATTGCATCGAAGTGCAATTGAATGCAATAATACAAATAAATAAGTGGTAAATAACAATACACTTCTAACATTAAAATAATAAATCCAAGTGAGCAAAACAAAAACAATTCGTGCATGCTCGATTTAGAAATCAGTATAACACTTACAATTATCTCCTATTGATTCAAATTCAACATGTTGGCATCGGCTTCACTGCACATTTACAATGTTGCCAAAGCAAAAATGTTATGAAACAAGGCACTACCTAATGTGACATAACATAACCATTAACACATATAACACATCTAATGTTACATATTAACATAATATAACATTAGGTAAATATGTGATGTCAAGTAGGGATGTGCCAATCAGGCTTTCTTGGGACGATTCTGATTGCTGATTTTTTTAATCAGTGTGATCAGCTCATCACTGATCTAATCACTGATGCATTTTACTTTCTACTAACAATGGCGGATCATGTAAAAGTGCACAGCAAGCATAAACAGTAAATTTCCAACATAGCACTGTGCTTAACATACTGCTCTTATGGCTACCTATCCATGTGTAAATAAATCATAGGTTTTATCCAAACAGTATATAGCACATGTTAGTTTGTGCTTGATGACTGGGTTGTTTATTCACCTTTTGCCACTGGCAGTCCATTAAAAGTTTTTCAATGTGCCAGCAAAGGCTCTGCCTTCTGTCCAGTATATGAAACTGGTTCTAATCTATGATCATAGGCTGAGAAATTCAAAACAGAAATGAACTTATAATGCCAGATGGACGACATGCCTACGCTACTAACATTCTGCTGACTAACGCAACTTGGCTCAAATTGAAGCTTTTTTTTTTTGATTGGGCAGTTGAAACGGTGTTCAGCCAATCATGATGACCTATTTAGAACATTTATTGCCCAATAATGATTGCTGGCCGATCGATTGGGCCTCATGTCAAGACTTCATATATTATATTCCCTCCCTCTCTCTCTCTCTCTCTCCCTCTCTCTCCAGGGCGGCTCCATCCAGAACAGCGAGACTCAGCGTTGTCTGGAGCTGGTGGAGAGCAGACAGTCAGAGTTCAGTTTCCAGCTGGCCATTCAGGACTGCTCCAGTCAGAGATGGACCATCACCAACATACTGACCGTCCTGCCGCAATGACCGCAGTGACGCAACGCAACCGCCGCAACACATCTGTCTAGTTCTGAACCAGCGAAGTCTGGTTCAAGCCAGGAATTGCATTGCTGCAAACGGGAAAAACAAACTCATCCAGATCAAAGACGGACGGTTGCCAAAATCCCCTGACCATCAACAGTGAAAAAAAGAGTTCTGGCATACGTAGAAGAGTTACAATCCGGTTAGAAATGGACTAACATGCTGACCGACACAGGGAACTAAGCACCCAAAAAATGAGGATCGATAGAGGATGTGTCTTTAACGAGATACACTTAAAGACGTGCTTCAATCAGTTATGGACCATCAGTAATCTAATAACCATTTTATACCAATGACCTGAGAGAAGATAGACTCATAGAAGGGCAATTGACTCGAGTCAGGGCTCTTAAAGCTCTCCAACCTGCGACCGAGGCCAGAAATACAGTCCCTTGTTCCAGGAGACAGCCTCATGAAATCATATAACTACTCTGGTCATGGGGCCACACGGCAGAAACAGGCCCGTGATGCATTTTGGGTAATAGCCCCTCAGTGTCTCTGACCATCCTGGCAGGACGCACCATAGCAAATTGAGGGAGCATGGTTTAAATATGTGTGCGTGCTGTATTTGCAGAGGGAGAAACGCGAGGGTGTGTGATTGCTCATGTCCGAGAAAAATAGAACAGTTTTCAGATCCGAGATTCACTGGTTTGCAACGCAGATTGCCCTCAGCGGGGGAGTCGACCGACCGTCACGTACGGGAGATGATATGAGGAGAATGTTATGTCTGAACGGCTGCTTCCTCCGTCCTTTTCGATGGAGGAGACGGGTACGGAGTTATTACCGTCGGACGCCGCACGCCTCGAAGAGTCGATGAGGCGGGTGCTCGCCGCTTTCCTCGGGTATCGCACAAAAGTGAGAACCCGTGACAGCGTAATGGAGGATAACCAAGAAGTCGTTTTAAACTCGCACCTTGATAGAAATACTATCCTTCAGCCGTTTCGGAATTAATTTGATCAGAAGCGTGGCCGTCTATCACGCCGGCGGGGGGGGGGGGCCGGGGATTTGTGGGTTTGGAGATAGGGCAGAGACTCATCCGGAAAAGAAGATTTGGATTCGCTGCTGGGACACCAGCGCACGATAACGCGGAACTCTTGACTCGTGCGGCGTCGATACGTTCGCGTAGCGGTCGGCCGTTTAGGAAGTGATGCGTTAGCGTTGAGGAAGATCAAGCACACCTGAAGTACTTTGTGTTCAGTACAATATTCAGATCTCTTCTTGTCCAGGTCTGATTCCGAGGCAAGCGCATCAGTCTACTCAACCGGGCCGAGAGTCCGCGAAGCCTGAGAGCGCGGGTCAGAGCAGGGAGGGTCAGTGGCTGCAAGCTTGCTGGTTCCAGTTTCATCTTCATAGGAGACCGACAGGGCAAATGAGGAGTTAAAGGGAAAATCCACCCTAAAAAACTTGAGAACCCTGCTAAAAAAAACCAGCTGTTAGTGATGCACCTTGCATTTTCCATCCTGTCGTTCGGCGATGTATTGTTCTTACGTAGACGATGTAGACGTGTATTTTTCAAACGTAGACGACGTGACATCGCGTCCAGATATTTCCAGCACAGCAGTGGAGTTCGATAGCAGAAAATGTTTCGATCTAAAACATCAGTCCCTCAGAATCGAAGAGCGAGGGCTTCTTTCTAGAGCCGACATTTGGCACCGAGAGACGATCAACAGTCATACAGGGAGAAATACATCGTAGAAGAAGAGAGAGACTAATTTCTCCACCAACAGTAGCCTCAATAGACCAGAATGCAATGCTGAAAGTCCACGCTCCTTCTCTGGGGGGTGTCGAAAGGCATTCTGGGACATGTAGGAAATCACTAACTGAGGTAGACGAGGCAGGTTGAGGGAAAGTGGCTACAACAAAAACTTAATTACAACACTTGATCACAAAATAACTCCTGGAAATAACAGTGTGAGAGTATCTGAAGGTGGATTTTTCCTTTAAAAACCTGCTGCTGTATCCTTGAGCGGTACACTACAGTAAATACACTGGGGTGTGTGTGTGTGTGTGTGTGTGTGTGTGTGTGTGTGTGTGTGTGTGTGTGATTAAGAAACTAAAATATTTATCCTGTTATTCTATTTTAATCTATAAAAGCTTTGTTCCTTAAAGCTCTGAATCATGGGTATTCACTGGGTAATAATTTGCACAAATTCAACAGAGGGGATTATGAGCCGGTAAACTGGCTTTTCTGCACATATTTTCCCTCAAATCTATAGCTAAGGAAGGGGAAGGCATGCAAGAATTTGTGTTAACAAAGAAGAGTACTATCTCTTCTCATCCCCCGTTAAACACATTGTATGGGTCTGACTGGGCGTTTTTGATGTGTGGATGTATGTTTGAATACGTTTAGCTTTTGAGACTTGCATAGACACTGCTGTCAAAATGATTTACTCTACACTTACAGTGCTCCAAAAGTTACACACTGTCAAAAAAAGGTTTTAATTAAATATAACCCCTCTGCAATCAATCGCCCAATTATTCAAACCCCCAGCTTTCAACAATCTCTATCAATAATTCAACACGAAAACAGGACAAACCTATTCATAATTCATCTTAATATCATGTATTCAGAACTATTTTTTTCAATCACGGCCCGTTGAGGTACCAGAAAAACAATCCAGTAGTGAAGCAGTGGTAACGCCTGGAGGACTGGAACTGTATGGCTTGTATTTAGCTACCGTGTAGCATGTATTACCAAACCCCCTTGTTTCATTTCTGTTCTCTTTGTGGCTCAGGTTTGTCGATCCTGAAACCTTAACGGTATCTCGATTTATGGGGAACTGTTAATGTCACGTTATGGAAATGTCTAAGCTATTTTATTAGTGTATTTAAACTGGAATATTTATAAATACCTACAGTAAAAACCGCTGATGGCGAAACTGATCGTGTGTGACCATCTGTCTTTTCACATCTGCTGACAATGAATATGCAATTACTGGTCAACAAATAATTTCCCCACTGGGAGCATTGGGGGACTAGCGGGGTAAGTATGCTAAATCCTCGCAATATTGTGGATTTGAATCTGGCACACGACCGATGTTGCATCCTATTTTAGGGGCTGCACAATGCACTGCTACATATTGTGATCACCATTATTAGTCTCGACGATTTGAACAAAACTGCTTCAGAAATGACATAAAAGTAAGTTCTTAACCTTGACCACACTATTACCCCACATTCCCACATCTTTCATTACAAGCGAGGAAGTCAAATCTTCCATTAAAGGTCCCATATTGTGTAAAACAGGATTGCCCTTGCCTCTGTGATGATAAAGGAGTTGGATGTGCTATCATTATCATTTTTGTAAGAAATAATAGACTAACAAAGTGTTTTATTCAAAGCGGTTGAGCGGTTGTCATTGTTTATTACCGGAGAGTTTTCCCTACCTGTAGCTGCCGGGCCGCAGTGTCTCACATTTCACTTCACTTGAAACGGTTAGCCAATCGGAACAGAGGGGTCGTTAATATTAATGAGCCTTAAAGACACGGTGACAGAAACAGCCTGTTCTTGGTAAGGCTCAGAGAGATGCTGGAAATGAATGTGTAAAAATGGATTGAGAGTGTTTTTGGTACATGACACCACACACACAGCTTTGAATGGACCTCAAGACATAAAATAAAACACTGGAAACTGTAGAATATGGGACCTTTAAACATGTTTTGCAGCCAAGTGAAGAGAGAAAATACTGTACCTAATCAATATTAATATAATTTATGTCTCATCCTACCTGTGTCCTCACAGAGTGGCAAGCCAGCGTCTACTAAATTTTGAATTAGCTGGAAAGATGCAGGTTGCTGAATAGGAGAAGAGGCATTTTCCTCAGCGTCTCCTCCTGAGCCTCTCCGTCTCTGCTGAACTTAAGAGTTTGGCATCATGAAACATGTATGAGATGGCACTCTCCAAGCACAACTAACATCAATCCCAGTAATGCCGCTGTTTACTCTCCCACTCTCTCATAAAAGCCATCATTTGCATGCATACACACATACACACACACACACACACACATTTCACAGCTTATTTCACCATTTAAAGCAAGGGAATAAAATAGAAGTGGATGCTAAGTGTGATTCATAATCTGTGAGGTGCTAATGGGGTTGGGAGCAATGGTTTCCATATAATGGATTTACAGTAATCTCATTAAAAGAAATGGTGAATGTGATCCAATACATCACAGACCAAATTGCAGATACTTGCACAGATTTTAATAACGGTAAGTTCTGGGTGTGAGTGACTTTCTGTAAATTGGAATATGTTTATGTTGATCTATGTGTGTTTGTGCAAGGGTTAGACCAATATATCGGGCTGATATTGGCTTTTATTAAACATTAGAAATCGTCTAGTCACTGCTGATATAATGGAGGTTCCTTCTTTGCCACAGCTACATAAAAACAGTCCATAAAACCTGCGATAAAGTTTATTTTTTTTGCACATTTTATCTGTTCATTTAATTGCTCAATGTTTTTTTTTTTTGGTAGATGAATTCTCCGTTTAAATGAGTTTCCCCTACAAGTGCAGAGTCACCCTGCCTTAAGGAGCTGCTAACCCGCCTAAAAGAATTTAATTAGTCTGGGTTTCAGTGGAGAGTTTTAGCGTCCCGTGACGGTCTAGGCTTTCCCAATAAAACACTGAACACTTGTCTTTTTTTTGGGGGGGCATGAAAACTGTCAAATTTAACACAAAATCTCAGCGATGGGCGACTTCTGTCTAAAAACAGTACCTTCAAACACCCGTGGCGGAGGGAGCCTGGATTGAGCCGGAGTGCAGCCGACCTCGGGGGGGCAGCTGTGTGGGCCTCCGCAGCCTCCGAAGATCCACTAATTACCAGCCTCCAGGCAACATCCTACTCTCTCTCGTTAGCCCACTGAAGCGCCGGCTGGACTCTCTCTCTCTCTCTCCCCGTCTCTCTCAGTCCCACTCATTCCCTCTTTTCGCTCTGTCATTATCCTCTCTCTGCTCTCCCTCCCTCTCATCCCTCCTCCCCTCCTCTTTAATTCACTCTGCCCCCCACTTTTAATAGATACCTTTTATAGAGAGAGGGCAGCTCTTCACTAAATGGGCGCCCATGCTTTTTACGCGGTACACCTCCCTAAACAGCGCTTTCCGCTCTGTCTGTTTTAAGTGATGTGGAATATTTCTATCGACGACGCGTTCGAGCTGGAACTCGCCGCTTATACTGTTCGGGGGGGAGTCTGGTGTATCCAGTGGACCGTGAACACACACACACACACACACACACACATCCACGACGACGCATTCTGAGCGATTCAGGGCCCCGCGAGGTGCTCTGGGGGCCTCGACGCGGGAGCCGGTAATGACGCGCCCGTCGACCTCTGCTCACGCCTCATCGGCTCGTTCCTCCGCTGAGTAACAGGCTGCGTCTTAATTGAAGGGTAACACTTCGTTAACGCGGTTGCCAGGTGACCACGGAGACTTAATTGAAGGGCGACGCTTCATTGGATCCGATCCCGGAGCATCAATCAGGCACGCTAACGAGAGAGCCTGGCTTTTGTCTCGTTGGGGTATTGTCCCGCGATGAAAGGCAGCTGCTGCTGAGTTACAGGGGGGGGGTTCGGGTACAGGAAGAGGAAGGGATTGTGGGAGGGGAAGAGGAAGGAGGGGGAAGGGGGAGAAGATAAGGGGTGCAGAGAGGAGAGCAGAGGGCAAGAGAAAGGAGGATTACGGGTGCACGGGAGAGAGGAAGAGGGGGAAGGAGAAGGGGGAGCTCCTCGGGGATCTGATTATCAAGACGGAGCAAATGCCACGTCAGCAATATTTCTCACCATGGAAATGAAAGCACTCCTGGCAGGAAGGGGCGTAATCTCCTGTTTCTAATTGGACGAGACCTAGGCTCAGCAAGAAAAAGTGATCAGAATTCCGGTGGAGGACGGAGTGACATTGAATTCCCCGGTTCGATTTCTCAAAAGATGGCTCTCTTGTTTGGCGGGCTCTCTTTAAGTTCCCGTGGGCCATATGTAAAAACTCAGGGATACATTATATTAACTTTTTTTATTCTAATTCTGTGTGTAAAACAGTGAGAGGAAATATAAAAGTATTAGTAATCGGTGCAGTTAAGGGAGCAAGAACCTCAGCTGTCCTTAGGCGGGTATAAAAAGTATATCCCCATCCCTACAAACAAGATGAGAGCGCTAAAATGTGGAAATGGAGGCTTTTACCTTGTTATTGCAGCGGTAATGGAGGGAGAAGGGCAGGAGGAGGTGTGCAGTAATTTGACATTAGCATAAATACAGTATATGGGTCAGAGGTAATTAGGCCGAGGAGTGGGAATACTTGATTATACCCAGAGAAAGAGGTGAGGCGGTTCGCTCTATCATCGTGAAAACACATCTCGTCCTTTTCATTCACCGTGACAGTTGCCTGGTGAAAAAAAAAAAAAAAAAAGAATCTGAGAAGAGCCTCAAATCAAGTTGTGAAAGCTCCGTGTGTCGCTCTCGGTCTTGATCTCCTCTCAAAAGAAAAGCTGGAAAAAGCCTGACCTGGAGCCGGCGGGAAACTCATCACCCCCAACTCTCTCTCTCTCTCTCTCTCTCTCTCTCTCTCTCTCTCTCGTTGCTCCTATGGGCGCCAGGGCTGTCAGCGGGGAGGTGAAACGGCTCGGAAAAAGGTCAGCTGGAGGTGTGTGTGTGTGTGTGGGGGGGGATTGATGAAAGATCTGCCAGCGATCACCGGGAGGAGCGGGGTTGATAGAGAATCTGTCAGAAGACACCGGGCCCTCTCTGTCTCTCTCTCTCTCTCTCTCTCTCTCTCTCTTTCTGCCCACTCCTAGAAAAACTACAGAGACATGAAAAGAGAAGTTGATGTATTCCCTCCAGGATCTCCTACATGCAGAAAAACATTGGGAAATAAGACGGAAAGGGATCTCATGCAGGTCTGACGCAATGAACCAATTTAACGCAACATCGCTGGGAAAGTTCTGCATTTCGTTCGTATTTCACAGCGATGACAGGATGGGAGCGATATTATCTTTCCGTGCCCAGAAAGCTTAGGACTTATTAGTGCTGTAACAACCCTGGCAGAGAGGCCCGAGAACCTCCCTGCCAAGTTGCGATGTGCCTGTTGGTGTGTGGGGGTTGTTGCTGTCACTGGGGGGGGAAAAGTGTGAGGGTGTAAGGGAGTTTTTTTTTTTTTTTTTTTTGGAGTTATTAGTCAGGACAGTGCGACCTACAGCTCGGGACAGCGGGACGGTCCGTGGCGGATCGGGACTTTTGGAGTTACTCCACCCCCGGGGGGGGGGGTTACCGGGTGAGTCATCCCTCTGCGCCGAGGGATGATTCACCCGGTCGGCCTCGACTCGCTAGCCGCATCGACACGTGAGTCGAGATCTGGCAAAAGCAACGTCAGACTGGATTTAACCCGGTAAGCCATGCAGGGCTACAGGTCTAGATTTCATTGGCGGGCTCTGTTATTACCCAGAATCCCTAGAGGTCTTCATAGAGGCAGAGGGCTGGGAGGAAGTTGTTTGTTTCTGTGTGTAGGGTGAATACCACAGCTTCTCCTTAGAGGTCAATAAAGTTTATCAATCAACCAGTCAATCAATCAGTCAATCATTGCCCTACATCTGCTTCACATATAAACCTAAAAACTGTTTCTTTCTCTTGTTCGTATTAAGCAGCAGTCCTTAGAATATGAGCCACCCTCTGTCACAGATGATGGATATCTCTCATGAGTAAACACACTCAGCACCAAGAGGTGCACCGCCACGGAGTTACACAGCTGTATTCAAAGCCTGGCGGCTAGAAAAATGATATTAGCAGGTCTGTCATGTACAGAGCAGTGGGATATATTAAAGCTAGGAGCTGTTTTAAAACAAGTTGGGGCTCTGCCAAGAAAGTCTCAGAGCAATATCTTCGGCCATATGGGTGGGGAACGGATTCTGTTGCGGCTGGCACAGGGCTCTCTGACAATATTTAATATTGTATAGATTTAACCTGCTGGGAAATCATGTTCAGGGGGTCTGTGGGGCTTAAATGTAACTTCAGTTCAAACAGTGACTGTTGTTACACTCACAAAAGATGTACCTCTATCAGTTTCTTCCACTTCATATATAAGGTATTTTCTGATTTTAAGAACACATGTTTTCCTCAAATTTAAATGTGCAATTTCTTAATGAAAGCAGAAAGCACTACAGTGTTTATTTGAGGCTACTTCCATTTATCAAATGAAAACATGTTGGTTTATTTTACCAGATTTTGGTAACATTAAATCAAACGCCAAAAGCTAGAGCTTTACTGCGCTCAAAAGTGCAATACTGCCACCACGCGGACAAATGTGTGAGCTGCGCAAATATCCATTCTCTCACTGATGTTTAGCATTGCTATAAAATGACTGTTACATTTTAAAATGATTGGTTAAATCACTGACAACAAAGGACTGTGACAGTTTAAACTAGAAAAAGCTGGTTAAAAAAAACACTAAGCGGAACTATTAATTGAGCCACCGGCTTTTTCAGTTTAAAGGAAGCGGGAATCATATTGCGGTTACACCGATGTTACATGTGTAAGGGCGCTTCCTGTTTAGGAATCTTCAGCAAGTCGTAGAAAAATTTGGGTCATGTTTCAAAATGTTTTGAGTAGATTAGCGACAGAAGCAGGTCGTGTTCAGCGGTGTGTGAAGTATGCTCCTCTGCTCCGGCCCGTAGCGTCCGCCCCCGTGTCGGTAAGAAGCTTTACTGATGTGAAGGACGAGGCGCAGCAACCTTTCGACACTTCGCTGCTCCAGTTCCTCGTCTGTCCGCTGTCCAAAAAGCCACTGAAGTAAGTCACAGGCAGCCACTAAAGCTAGGTCGCATCAGCATTAAGCTAGGAGAGGTTGTGCTGTATATGACTATTAAACATCCAAGATTTCTTATTGGATACCACGCCAAGTTTCTATGAAACGGTGGTAAACACAGAGATTAAACGGAGATTAATCAATTTAATCTAGTTTAATCTCTATGGCAGTGACAATGTTGTATTGAAAACAAAGAACGGAGATGTTCAATAATTCGTTTGTGACTGATATTAGTGAAACTAATTCGTAATAATTTCATCTGTGGCAATGCATTGCAGCGCTTGAACAGTAGCTAATGCTGCGTTCAAGTCACATGGGAAAGATAAAGGTAGATACAAGCTTCCTACTTGACATTGCTGTTCACCTCAGCTTTCAGGTGGTAAATACTACTAGAAAATACTGTTCAACTACATTCTTAAAAATATATATGTTATGTAATTAGGATACATTCAAGAACCATTGATAACAGTGTGCACCAAATGGAAGTGATATCATTGTGTTGCTCTTGTCCCTGATTCTCCCCCAGGTACGAGGTTAAGACCAATGAGCTGATCAACGAGGAGCTTGGCATCGCCTATCCCATCATCGACGGCATCCCTAACATGATCCCCCAGGACGCCAGGCTCATTCAGAAAGACACAGAGACCCCGGCTGAGCCAACACAAGGATAACCATACAGGCACAGGACTCTCAGGCACTGGATTATTTCTGCAACACTGTAATTGGATCCTGCTCGACCCCGGTGTACTTTAAATGATATGTTGCATTACTGCAGATTAAGAACTTACACTGCAGTCTAGCCACTTAGCTGAAACTCACATTCAGGACTATTTAAGTTCAAACATACTGCACACCTTCCTATTCAACACACCTTCCATCTTAGCCTACATGCAGTAATTCTCCCTGATATTTATTAAACCAGTAGTATACCAGAAGCCAGTATGTTCTCTCTGTCCAACCTGGTGGTGCTGGTCCCGATCGTGTCCCTCTGCGGCTTGTTCTTCTCTGCTGCGGTGGATGAGAACTTCCCCCAAGGCTGCACCAGCAGCAGCAGCCTGTGTTTCTACAGCCTGCTGCTGCCGGTCACCATCCCCGTCTACGTATTCTTCCACCTCTGGAGCTGGATGGGGATCAAACTCTTCAGGCACAACTAGGCTGCTCTGTCTCCGCTCTGTTAAAGGGGAAAATCCACCCTAAAACATTTTAACACCGTTTAAAAAAAGGTTGAGGAAAAGCGAGTACACAAAAAAAGCAATTTGTAACACTTCATCACAAAATAACTCCTGGAATGTATCGAGCATCACAGATTGATTATACCTAACCATGTAAGAATATGAGGGTGGATTTTTCCTTTAATGTGTATATATAATACAATGTGATCGGTTATTTTAGCTTGGTGAGGGCTAACATGTAATGGAGTGGGAGGTTATGTGAATAAATATTTTCTTAGCTGAATAGTGCTCACTTGGTTTCTTTACAAGGCAAAGTGATAGTATATCACAATCATGTAACACAGCAATTTCCCCACAAACTCCTGTTGACAGTCTCATGTAAATGTAAACCACAAGGTTATACAGTAAACCCTGAATATTTGGTTGGCACAGATTGATTCTACAAGTCACCATGTCTGTCCATTCGTTGTTTGACATCTGAGCCTGAATGGAGTTCACTGTTTAAGCAGAAGTGGAAGGTCGACTGTTTTATATATGTGACTTGGAAAATGGCAGATGTATAATGGAGACGAAATGAATAAAAGAGAATTTGAATGGTGAGTGTGAATGACTCAACCTTTAACTTCATTGGGTTCTATGGCAAAGCAGTGTTTATATTCAAAGCCAGTATATCCAGCAGTTCTGCAGTAATTGAAATGCCATTCTTTTACAATAAATTAACCTTGAATTGATAAAGCATTAATATTCATACAGAAAGTTTTATATGAATTTTTCTCTTAACGGAACAGACTAAGCTAGGAACATTCATTTTATATTTTCTGATAACATTCAAAAGCTGCCATTGAAACTTCATTCAAAGGGTTAACTCAAGAACAAACTAATGTACACTTACAAACGTTAAGCCCATAACATTATAAAGAACTTCAATTTGAAATGTTTAACAACTTCCAAATAAGTGCATAAACTCATTATCATCCATACAATTAGGAAATTGATATTGGATGTTATTTTTTTCTGGGAGTTCATTTTGGGATATACAAGTTCCCTTCATTTCTAATGGGAGATTACTGTTATCCTTCTTTGTGTCCCTAATGAGATCGTTCATTCTTGTTGAAACTGTCCCTGGTAGATCATAAAGGGATCAGTTTGGGTCTACAGTGTTAACATCACAACTTCCTCTTCAAATGCTCTTACCTTTCAAGGATAAAGTTCAGAATGAGCTGCTGCAGCAACAGTTGAAATGTGAGTCGCCCATAACTGGTACTCTTCAACCCAAGTTACTGAAAAACCATCCTCACATTCCACACTTTGAATGGTGTCTACTAGAAATAGTAAGTAAATACCAGCCAAATAACCCTACCAAGTTAGTGTCCAGGATCCTTACTTTCCATCCCTGTATGGTAATAAAAACCTCAGTGTCTCTTCCTGCTTTTCTTCTCCCTGCTCTGTGTGAGCTTCATCAGTGGGGACTCCGCTCTGGGCGACTGTCCCTCTCCCTTCGTCTTGAAAAAGAAGGACTCGTTCAGTCTCATCTGGACCGCTCTGACCTGAAGTCAAATAAAAACGCCAGATAAAAACCTTGCTGTAGTTCCTCAATAGGTACAATAGCTATAGAATAGAACATAATTCCAGTCAGATGTTTTTGTAGGTTATGGTAGTTTATAGAGGGAAAACAACTTGACACTACGCAAATAAGAGAAGCACCAAACTTTAGTGTAATTTTTTTCTTAACCTCCCTCTGTAAACGGCTATAACTGACAAAAAGATCTGACCAAATTTCAATGTGAAAAACCTGCAAAAATGCTGAGAATCAAACAGAGGGCCAAATACTTTTACACAACACTAGAATGTGTAATAAAAGCATCACAAACATGGGAGATGACATGAAATAATGTAAACGGTGGATTTACACATGAACAAAAAAATATTTTCAATCCAACAAAAGCCAGATTTGACGGTGCAATTAGCTGTTCCAGTGTAAATCCAGTTAACAGTTTTTAGAGGAAATCTCGAATCACCTGGGTCATGTCCAGCTTGCCGCTGCGCCAGCTGGGCTCGTTGTCCTCGCTGGAGGTTGTCGTGTCGGAGGACTTGGGCTCGGACTCGGACTGGGGGCTGGGCGTTGTTTCGTCTCTCCGTTGTTTGGTGGAACCCCACAGAGGCTGACCATGAGGCTCTTTCATTCCTTTGCCGTCTTTCACTTCTGAGGAATACGACGGACGCTCGCCGATATCTTTGTCATCGTCATCTTTGATCTCTACTGGTGAGGATGACGGTTTCTGGTCAGTGTCGCCCTCATCTTCCATCTCAATAACCGAAGTCTTCACTGAAAACAACAAACACCCGCCCAGGTCTGCTCTCGCCCTTTGCGGCAGACTCAGGTCCAAAGGTTTCAAGTCCTCGCAGCTTCTAGTCGCTCTACTCTCCTGGCAGAACCCGAGGTACGAGGAGAGCTCGGCGGTGAAGAAGTTCTCCGTCTGCGTGGAAGTGTTTGCTGTCGACATCGGGGGAAGCGGGAATGACTTTTGGATCTTCTGGCTTGATGTGCAGAAGTCTTTCTGTGGCTTTGCGTCCAGGTGGGTGTTTACCGCCATCGGATGCTCCAGGTAGGAGTTCACTGCCTTGGGCCTCACAGGTATGGGGCGCAATGCTTTTGTCTCCTGTGTCAGGTTTGTGTATAACTCTATCTTCTTGGGATCCCCTTGTGATGTGTGTAACCCGTCTGTTTTGTCTACGAGGAGGTTTGCCTTTCTGGAGCGCTTTTGGAAATGCGGGAGTGTATCCTGTGCCTGTGGACGCGTGTCTGACCCTTCGTGACGCTGCGTTCTTTGTGTCAGAGGTGAGCGCGACTCCCCGTCCGGAGGTGTAGCGGCGTCCTCTTCGTTGGTTTCTCCGCCGGACGGCTCAGAGGACGATGCTCTGAACGTCTTCTGAGTGATGAAGAGGTCCTGGCTGTTAGTGTCGTCCGCGGTGCATTGAGAGTCGTTATCCTGCGGCGGACCCTGGCTCCGCATCGAGATCTCGCTGTCTCTCGCCGCTTCGCTCTCTAAGAGGATTCTGTCTCTGGCCGATTGAGGGGACGGAGAGGCGATTTTAGGACGTTTGACACGAATGCAGCCGGGCGATAAATCGAACGCCACTTTCTTTTTGGTTTTGGTTTTCTTCTTCTTAGGGAGGAAGTCGCAGGTTGGCTGATCAGGCTTTGGCTTCTCAGAGCTGCCTGGATGAGATGCGGCAGGCTTGTCAGCAGGTGTTTGCTCGGGTCTCATCCGGTGCGCGACGGGGTCGGACGCGCCGTTGCCCTGCGTGAGTAGAAAACTGTCATCTAGTCCTAATGGCGCTCTCTTCTTCTTCTTTTTCTTCTTCTCTTTCTTCTTGTCCTTCATTGCCTCTTTAAATTTGCTGTTTTTCTTTTTCTTTTTCTTTTGGATGCTGCCATCGTTTTTCAAGGCTACGCTGCTTTTGCGTTTTTGCCCCGTTTTGTCCTTCTTGGAGTCCTTCTTCCTTGTTTTCGTCCCAGGCGAGGCCCAGCAGGATTCCCAAGAGAAGTCCGCGTCTGCCTCTGCACAGTCAGCCATGATCCTGTATTACAGAGAGATATTTATTTATGGTAGATTCATAGTTATGAATACACAGTTTTTGCATTCAATTAGCTTGAAGCCAGCCTCTCAATAGATGAATATACTCGCTTTTAAAACAAGAAAAAGCAAAGTGACTGACGGTCAGGGTGTCCTTCAGCAGTGTAGTGGTGGATGAGGAGGCAGGCACACATCTGTGACCACACCAGACTAAAACTAATCCTCAGTGCGATGATCCCCCCTCACTTATACTGCTTGACTAATTGGGCCCAAGCTCCCTCTGCAACACTAAAGCCCATTTTATCGGTGTATAAACAGGCTCTTAAAGTGCTAATAGCCGCCACCACCACAGCATTCTTTACAAGTATGATCTCCTGAGCTGGGGAAATCGACTTCTCGGATGCATGCCTCATATTCAAGGTACTTTGTGGAAGGGATCCTTAAAAGAAAACTCCCTAAAATCCCTAAAAAACTACCGGCAGGAGATCCACAAGGCCTATTTTCTCAGTTAGAGCCTCTCATTGGAAGAGATTTCTGGTTCTACCTATTATCATTTTACACACAAATGAAAAGATTTGGCTAAAATCAATCAGCCATGTGAACACAATTCCTAGTCCTGTTTTCTTAACCCAATGCTACTAGTGCCTGTTTTGTCTACTGTCATTTTTGTGTCACTCACTTTATGTAGTAGTTTGCCTACTTGTTGCTTTGTTCCATGTACAGACACTTCAATGTCATTTTATATCTGTTCTGTCTGTCTGCTTCAATGTACTTGCTTCTCTTTTGTCTGTGTCAGTGCTTTATGTTGCTTTGGCTGATACCTGTATATTGCTTTATTTTTTATCTGTGTGTCTCAGTGTATTTTTTTGTTAGGCTGTAACTGCATGAGTGTTATCTGCATCGGTGTCAAGCTTCTTCGTGAGGCTTTAAACAGCACCTTGTATGTTTTTTATTGGTATTTTTATGTTTTGTTTTTTACATCATGCCCAGGCACTACAGTTGAATACAGGCACATTTACAGACATGTTGATTAATGTGCACTGCCTCTAACTCAATAAAGTAAAGACTGTACAGTATAAATCAATAATAGGATGACGGGTGAGTATATTATGTTCCCCAGAGAATGAGGAGAACACTCTCCATATGCAGTATATCCTTGACAGCACTACTGGCCTTCACACCTATCGTTTAACACTTGAATGCTTAGGTTCTCTGGCACTTCATGAATTCATGAATTACAACAATTGTATAAATGAGTCAGCAAGTATTAAAACAACACAGTGTACCTGAATCTTTACAGGAAATAGCATTGGAACAGGTAAGGTGACATATTTCAATGAAAAATATATATTCATTCAATATTAGGCAACAGTTATCTGTACATGGTAAAACAGTTTTGTCTTTATGCTAACCTCAACAAGCTGTTAGCAAACTAATTTCCCATCCTTTCTTTTCTCGTTTCTGTAGTTTATCAAAAATAAAATATGACCATAAAAAATGAGTTCGTTTGCAACAAAGTAGCATTATCATGTTGAGGAACTGCTGTTAGCTGGGAAAGGGACAGCAGGACGCTACAATGTAACTTCTCAATTTATAGTTTTACACTTTTTGGCTAATCGCAGCTGAAAGCTCGTGCAGTAGTCGCATTAACGAAAAGAAAATGGTGAATTTAGCGAAGCCAAGTGACACAACTTGACAGGTTAGCCTCTTCACTTGACCTTTCGACCGCAAATTGTTGCCAATAATGTAGTAACACTTGGTAAGAAACATATTCCTGCAGCCGCTGGACAGGTTGTACAATAAAACATCACTAAAGAAAGATTTTTCGAGAAGAAATCAATTATTTACCTCACGAAAGTAGTTTCTCCCAACTCTACAGGAGGACTAGGCTTCAAAGGAACAGTTAATACCGCCGATAGCTCATGCTGCATTCAAGTGCTCCTCGTAAGCTCCAACTTCTCAGCTGGCAAGTTGTAAATACACCGTCGTAAATTTTGTCTTTTTGATTACGCCAAGGAAAATGTACAAGATAAGAAACATCACAAATACTTCCCAAGATATTAAAATTACAGGACAAAGTGAGAAAAAGAAGACAACGCTTCAAAAGGAACACACCAAAACATCAGAAGGAATACATGCACACACACAAGCAATTAAGTTGGCTGTAAAAAAAAATAAAATAAATAAAAATAAGAGAGCATTTCACTTATCACATATACATTTTTTTTTAAGTTTATCTATTCATATTTTTCATGAATTTTAACCCGAGTCATGCTTTTCCATTTACAAATATGAATATATTTACCAGAAATCATAATCAGGTTAATAGTATCAGAAATGTGTAATGTTATATATAGATATTCCATGCTCTCTCCCTAAACATCATACCTCGGCAACTCGGGTATCAGACAAAATTCCCGACGTGCCCAGTCCCATTTACCGATTTGTTGGGTTGTACATGTACGTTTACTCTTAATTTCGATGTTTTCGACTGCACATGAAGGCAGCATCAAGTCCTCTCCAGTCTGATGCTGATGTTGCGGCCAGTATCGAACCGGTGTCTTCACGAAACACTGAAAACAACTCAAACATAATACAATTTCTAGAAAAATCAACTTATAGTAAACATGTGGGTTAGCCGAAGACAGCTGGGGGTGTGTTTGCGTCAGCTTGAAAGGTTAAATAGTTGAATTCTTTTGGAATAGTCCATATTTGAAAAGTGTTTACAATTTCACCACTAGATGTCGCCATTTGCCCTCCGCCATTCATTTCTCTTGGGAAAAATGCTCTCAAAACGTTGAATAGTGACTATGACTCTAAATAAAAACGTATCACATTCATTGAATTACAGTCTATAAAATAGATTTATATTAAGGAGGCAAAGTTACTGAATGTACTTAGATTATATAGCATTTGAGTGAAATATGTTGCTGCTGCCAATTTTATGCAGGTAATCAGTAATTCGAAATAGATCAAATTTAGGATTTGAAAGGGTAAAATTAGCAACTTTCCTACTGTAAACCTAAAATTGGTGAGTTGGACCCAGAGTTGACTGAATACCGCCAGTCAAAACAGACTGTGTGTATGGCCCTTTGTCTGATGCTGAACCACACTTTGTTCAGTTCAGTTTGTACAGCAGACTATTAGCTTGGTGCCACTTAACTGTTACTGAAGGAAGAACAAACCTCTGAAATGACTGTTCTCTATTGTTTCCCTTTCCGGAGACTCAACATGAGTGAGTCTGTGATGCAGCAGAAAAAGAAAAAAGACACTGTATTGTGTATGGTGTATGATGCTTTGATGAAGGCTTATTTGCTGAAACATATTAGCCTGATGTTGGTATAATTGAGGTCTTGTCATATTTTTTATGGAAGTTCAGAAAGTGATTAACTTAAATCCTTTGTTATAATAATGGACTCAGTAGCATTACGGCTACTGTACAAGAAAAGCAGACTTTCACCACGTGTAAGCATTGATTTCCAGGCAAATGTAATATTTTTTCACCCAGGACCATAAAGGCCAATATGAAATGTACCATAAAAAGCTACAAGAATACAGCATTTCCACTGTAGAGTTGCAAGTGGCCTGACTCTTCAGATGCCAATTTCTCCTGAATAATGCTGTGACCCATTTCTATCTCCCCAACCTATTAGTTTGACAAAAGTCCTGTCCTTCGCTCTGTCTGCAGCACCTGCTCACACACAACACCGCCCTGTTCCCTTCTGAAGCAGGAGTGAGTATTTCTACTGGTAAGCAGAGGGGGTGTTGAAGTGTTTATTCGACTACAGGGATTAGCTAATGGGCAGTTATGGACTCCATTTAACACCAAAGTGGGTGGATGGATAGACTTAGTGCTGAAGCCTGCTTGGTTTTGGGCTACAGAGATTTGATATGGGATGTTGTATGAGTCAGTATACACTATGTGACTTACGGTAGTGTGTACTTTGTAAAGTGATTTAGCCAACTTTGGAAGATCTGACTTTCAATACTGAGTCCCACTGAAGGAGCTTTAGTGCGATTAAGGGCATATTGACAATCCATTAGTTAGCTGATGTTGCGTAACAGCAGAGAGACTGAGGATTTATACTCTATGGAATGTTGCAGTAATTTATGTGCTGTATAAGGGCGGCTTCCTGTGCACATATTGCATCCATTCTTTTGATAATATATTGATAATTTAATTGGTGAGTCTTTAGCAAGGTAAAAAGACTGCATGGACCATATTGGCCTTTAAAATGTAAGTAAACCCCAAACCCAAATCTGTGTAAAGACTGACATCTAATGGTAAAAAGCATGCTGCTGAAATTGCCATCTGCTATTGGCTGATCTTGTACTCTATAGAAAGTGACATCACCTGGCAACAAAGATCAGCCAATAGCAGATGGCCATTTCATTAGCATGCTTTCTACTATTAGATGTCAGGCTCTACATAGATTTGGGTTTGGGTTTTAGTTAACTCTTTAATGAATCAAATGAAGTTAGTTCGAAGTTAGGTAGATTTTTGTTGTTTGTTTTGCTTTGCTATAGATTTGTGTGGTGCTGCTTTATTACCTTTACCTATTACCTATTACCTTTATTACGCCAAAGAAGTAATGTTTTCACCCGCCTCTGCTTGTTTGTCCGTCCATCCGTCTGTTAGCAGGATATTTCAAAAGCTTGGCACGGATTTCCATAACACGGCTGTTGTGGAGAATCAGATGTATCGGACACATTCATTCAGTGTCTGTCAGTCCACACATGTAATTTGGTTGATGAATAACATTGTATGCCCTGCAGATTGGTATCCGCCTCATCTGTTTTCCACTCATCTGGGTGCTACATTTGCTTCTGCCTGCAAATTTCCAACAGCTAAATCCCTGAGGTCTCAGTGAAGAATGGTGCCAGCCTTCAACTTTGCTTTTTATCGCTGATTTTGGGAAGCAGACAAAACATTATTCATTTTATTTACACTTCTATCCGCAGTAGCTGGGAATTTGTTGGCTTGTAAATGGCCTAATGTGAAAATATGACCATACTGTTTGTGTTACTGTCTTGCGGCAACCTCATTAGTTCTAGTGGAGTGTCTGCAGCAGTGAATATAGGTGTCTGTCACATAGGTAAAATTAAAAATAATAAGGTAAGGTGAGAGGAGAGATGAAGCACGGATCCCTTCCAGCTGTGGCCGTTGTTCCTCCACCCACACGAACGAATGGCGTCTCGCTTTGTTAGTCAGCTCTGCATTTGTTAGTCATGGCGACTCACGCGGTCAGGCCTAAAGAAAGACTCGATTACCCTGATGAGACGCATTTTTCTACCAGGGGTCTGGGTCAATCCACTTGGAATCCAGTCAATTCAGCGAGTGGATGCTCTTAAACAGGCACAATCGGAAGCTCTTTGTGAATTGATAGTGTATTCAGTCCAACCCTGATGACTCGCTATTCATGTTAGGCCTATTCATGTTTTCCTTAAAAACTGTATCTTACCATAAAGAAGAGGATGTCATCCCCATTCCAATCACTGAATTTACTAAACGTACTGCTCACTTTGCATAGGATCAGAAAACTGTACATTTGTTGCACAGATCTGATCTTTTCTAAACAGGGATGAATCTGATTCCAAAGTGGTTTCTTAGTGTTTACACACACAGGAAATTCAGGAAATTCAGTTCAATTTACATTAATGCAACATTTGATCGGTTCTTCATCCAAATCTCCAATAAATGTTACGTGTTGTGAGATTGGAGAGATTTAATATATGCGCTCAAATAGACTGTCAATGGCTCAAAGTTTATCATTCTTAAGCTTAGACATTTTTAGCCTTGGACCCATATAAAATCAATATAATCTCATCCTGGAGCTCAGCCACGTGAAAACACGTTTGTGTTCGTCATGTGGGAAATCAGAAAAGTAAGCTGTTTTGGGTCGTGACTGGTAGTTTAAAGAGGCAGTAAGGAAGGTTTTTACTGCCCCATGGCACAAAATGTCCATAATATATCTGTGGAGGATGATAGGGTTGTGGATCGATACCAATGACTCAACAATTCCTTTGCCAGCTGCTGAGATTTTTGGCTTTCAGTACTCACTTCCCGGCCCCTACTCTGTTTTGGAACAAAAACAAGACACTAATTCCTTCTGGTCACCAGTAGATGTTGATAAAGATCATAGATTAATGCACATTTAAAGGAAAAATCCACCCTTGAATATTATTATACTGTTATATATCATCTATTTGTGATGATCAATGCATTCCAGTTAGTTATTATGTGGTTGCAATTTACATTTTTGTTGTACCCACTTTCCCTCAACCTGCCTCGTCTACTTCTACTTCAGTTAGTGATTTCCTACATTTCCCAGAATACCTTTGGACAACCCCCAGGGGAGCTTGTTGTTGCATTCAGCTGTGGGTAATGGCAATATCATTGTAAAAGCAAGGGAACAAGAGTTTTTCCAGTCAGGTCTTCTACAATGGAGACGTGCAGAAATGCAAGGTACATCACCAATAGCTGTGTTTTTCTAACAGTGTTAAAGTGTTTTGGTGGATTTTTCCTTTAATAAACGCTGAATGAGAGTATACATCCCATGATGATCTCAAAGACCCACATGGAAATCACATTCTCTCCTTCGAAACCATTTACATATTGGAGCTGTGATAATAGCCATAATCCCTCATCCTAATGTTCGCATCGTGTTCCTAGATTAGTCCTGTCGGGGGCATTGGATCCACATCTGGGGAGAGTTTTCCGTTGCCATGGTGACCAAGGCTCTGGAAACTGAGTGGGAGGGAGGGAGGGGGGTCTTTTACATTTCCCATCAGGTGTGAAGGTGTCGAATTGAATGAAATGGTCCAAACACTTGCTCTTCCCCACTCAATCTGCCACTCCACATGTGACTGTATGTGTGTGTGTGTGTGTGTGTGTGTGTGTGTGTGTGTGTGTGAATGTTGAGAGTTCTCAGACCATCACAGAAATTTTGGACCTTGAAATCACATATCACCCTTATTCCCCTACACACACACAAACACACACACTCAATCACTCACACACACTCACTCACATATACAAATCATAGACTTCCATATGGATGTTCAGAGCTGTCATTTAGACACACACACACACACACACACACACAGTCTAAGAGAACTCTTCGATTGCGTTGGATGAAAGAGACTGATGTTGATTCTCATATAGATTTTCCCAAGATTCTGTAGTAAACAAGATGAGCTTGATCATTTTACTCTAAGACAGCAGCGAAAGCAAATCGCCCCTCTGGCTATAGAACAGAACAAAACACCCAAGGCAGATGGTTTATACATTTTAGACTCACGGCAGAGTTATTGCTTGAAAGCCAGCTGCGTGAAGCCGAGAAGGAGCGAGAATGCCACAAGGGCTTGATGGGTCGTAATAACTGACTGTGCGGCAGTTAAGACTTGCTTCAAATTGCAATATGAATCATTCATCTCTCTGCGTTTGATGATCCTGCCTGGCAAAAAGAAATCAATTGGATGGGTGTAACGTGCAAACTCCACTCATCCTTCCCTCCAGCCAGACCAAACAGACCAGTCGAATGAAGCGAAAGGATTTCAGGTAGGTGTCCGGTGGCAGCGGCACCAAGTCAAGGTGTATTGCCTCAGGGGGCCAGTCGGCAGTTCTGGGAAAAGAGGGTCAAGCAGGAGTAATGAAGCGCCCGTAATGTCAAGAGAGAAATGAAGGGAGCACATGAGCTGTTAAAGTTCTCCCGCCTGACCTTCGACCCCGCATCGTAAATCCCGCCAATAGCACCGCTTTGTAAAGCATTCGTACTCATTGTCAAGCTTAACAAGCATTTTTACCTCTGCCAAGGAGGTTATGTTTTCGGTGCCGTTTGTTTGTTTGTTTGTCTGTTAGCAGGATTTTGAAGAACTACTGGCCCGGTTTTCGTGAAACTTCGTGGAAGGGTGTAGCATGGGCCAAGGAAGAACCCATTACATTTTTGGAGCGGATCCGGACCCACTCACGAATTCTCTGAGTCTGTGGCTGGTTGACTACTTGAGGGCAAATACATAAATGCACACCAATATTTTATAGGAGCAGGTTGGTGGAAATCAAGACTGGCTTAAGGCAATATTGCATTTTCTTGGTAGAACGTTGCAATTTTCAACAGACATGTAGGAGTCCATGAAGAGTCAACCTTTAACTGAACGGATAATCTTTGAACATTCTCCTTCAAGTCTTTTGCTTTAATAAATAATTGCTAACTCTCAAAATTACTTATTACAAGCATGAGGTTTTGGCTAATGGATAACGCTGGCTTACTTTAAGAAGAACAGGAAAATCCACACCAATACTGGGGAGGTGTAGGGTGGTGGAGAATAAATACTGGCATAAAACAATTTCTCACTCTTGTACAACATTTATATTTTTCAACATGCATAGCTACATATGAGTTCATGAACAATTATCCTCCATGATTTGCTGCTATAGAAATCCATAACCCTGACAGGTGTACAGAGTTTTGTGACCTTTTTTCGAAAGAGTGATAACTTCAAACAGTCAAAACTGTTTCTTGATAAATACATCAGAATACAGACAAAAAGAAATATATGTCTGGGCTGCCTATATATGAACTATTACTGTTTTGACTGTGTTTAAAAGTGAACGCAATTGAGGAATAGAAGTATGTGGCGGTATGTGTGCTAAAAAGTGAATTCCTATCCACTAAAGTTAAGTATTTAAATCTCCAGGTACGATTTTGTTCCAATTAATTTGTCTGAATTCTTAACAGTGTCTTATCAAATGCGTTATCAAGACAAACAGAAACTTTTATTTCTCTGAATCTCACTTCCTTCACATTTTCAATTACTCAACCAAATACGCTTTCCTTCATCAGTTTTGTGATAGTGCGATCCCTCACAACCAACATCTGTAATGAAATGTGTTTTCTCCATAGTCTATTTGGTATGACCCAAGATGATGGGAATCTCTGCTATGTTATGTATCTTCTCTGTGGCCCATCTCGGGGCATGCTGTCACCCTCTATAAAAACCAGAGGATCACCTGAAATAGCATTGCCGTGCTCCTTATTTACTCCCCTGTTGCTATTCTGGACTCTGAGGGACCAGCTTGGCTTACTGATGCACCTGACTTGCAATAGCTGTCAATGCCAGGTCAACGATAATGCTCTGCATGTTAGCAATTCCTTTGCTAGTCCCGCTCAGGATATTTGGAATAGGTACATACTGTAGTTCAAACTGAAATTTTTAATGGGAAGAATCTCTTACATTCTGTCTATTCTTACACCTGGCTCAGTCTTTGTATTTTAAAACTTAAGTGATTCCAATCTTATCTTCTGCCTTTCTGGTGATGGGACCGCCTTTTCGTTCGCAGTTGGATTCCCGTGTCGGACCCCCTTGTCGGATTCCCATGCACCTTGTTGCCGTTGCATGCCGTAGTGTGACACGGTGCGCATTGAGACAGCATGAGGTAATGAGGACGACAAGGTTTAGGATCCTCAGCTAAGGTCAGAGGTCGACACGTTTGGTGGGTGTCATCTAAACAGGCCGTGGCCACCGTAGTCCGTAATAGTATCACGGGAAAGCGAGGGGAGGTCAGCATCTTTCGCCCGCGGGGCCCCCACCGATCCCCGTAAATCTTGTAAACCTGGTATGTAAACAACTTTAATTGCCGGCCACTTGTGCCATCTGTTTATGTAGCAACAGGTGCAGGGGCTGACTTAAGACGATAATCAATACTGTTTGATCTCTTGATGCCTTCGCGGTAAGACTTTGATGGTTCGCACCTGCAAACAACTGCTAAATGAGGGCCTTCGGAAGCAAAACCTTGGGCAGTTTTCTCAAAATGTACCACTAACCCTTCCGACAAATGTCAAAGGAGCTTCTCTCCTCGTCTTCGCCCCGCCATAACTATTTGTTAAATCCCTCCCCCCTCCCCTCCCCCCCTCCCTGTCAGTCGGTCATCAGGGTCAAGCTCTCCTCTCCCCCCTCGGCCACAGGTGTCCCGAGGGTGATCGATCCGTGGGACCTGCGCCGGAGCGGAGCGCCCTACTTATTATGGTCGCAGCCGCTACACATTAGGTAACCACGGGGGTATGGGCTTTTCTAAATGTGGCCGAAGCTCAGGAATGGCTATGTCATAACACAAAGGCTCCGTTCACACCAGGTGCTTGGAATTGGCGGTGAAACCGCTTTTAGGGTTCTAAGGCTTGGAAATGAGCATTCATATTGAGGTTGCGCTCTTCAGTTTGCAGAGTGACTTTTGATGAGGTACAAATCATGTAACTAGAGAGTTACAGCCCTGATCTTACACTTAAGGTGTCATTTTCTTTCTCTGTAACACATTGTAGAACATCAGGATTTACAGCTTCAGTGTGAACAGGTCCAAAACAGGTCCACAACCCTATAGATCTTCATCCTCATGGGCTGCTTAGGACTCCTGGGCTCCTCCCTCCTCTCCCACGAGGTAAAAAGAGTATGACAGCATCAGTGGAGCAGGCAGAGTATGACGTTATGCCAGGCAGCTCAAGGATGCAGAAGCAACTTTTAGTCTAAGCTATTCAGCTTTGGTATAGATGACTATGGCTGCCTGTAGGAGGCTTCTGTCAATAGTGTCAACATATGGAGTATCAATGAGGTCAATGTGCAAATTGAAGGCTTCTGTATGTCACTGTACCCTGTGTGTGTGTGTGTGTGTGTGTGTGTGTGTGTGTGTGTGTGTGTGTGTGTGTGTGTGTGTGTGTGTGTGCGTGCGTGCGTGTGTGCGTGCGTGTGTGTGTGTGCGCGCGTGTGTGTGTTTGTGAGAGAGAGAGAGAGAGAGAGAGAGAGAGAGAGAGAGAGAGAGAGGCCTTCTTGACATGGTTTTCTAAGATACACTTCACCTCTTTGAAGGTGAACATGAATTGCTTCAAATTGTTTTGTCTCCCGGCTTACAATCAAGGCAAGGAGGCTTTTACAAGAAGTCGTTAATTTTTCATTCATCCCTGAAACAGGTAGTTTCATTCACTGAGATCGAGGTTGCTTCTTCAAGAGAACCCCGAGAGCAAAAACATTCAGAAAACTGACAAAGAAAATACATAAGAGCCTATAATTCATTCACATGTTCCAGCAGTCAATCAGTCAGCACCAAACATTATCAAACATCATAAAAAAAATACTAACCAGTCCTGTGATCTGGTACCATAATGATGGAAGTAGAGATGTGAGGTACAGGGCTCGCATCAGAAGTACAAGTGGAATTATATGTGTTGATTTAAAATATGTCACTAATTCATTGGTTAAATGTTATCCATACATCTAACATTTTGAATGGAATTTATATTAATATCTTGGTTTTTTTCTAAGACCTTAATTTAGGCCATTTTAACAATCAGTGTTCAAAAAGTATCTGAGTAAGTCAGAATTTGCCAGATGTTAAGAGCCCCCACCTGACACACACACACACACACACACACCAGTGACGACCAAGAGCGAGTGACGCCATCACCCCCTGACACACCTCCAGAACTCCCATTGACTCTTTGATTCAGGATGTTTTCTCTGACGTCAGGCCGGTGTAAAAGCCCCTTTTTTGGAGGTGGAACTAATTAAAAAAAATGTTAATTCCTGAGCAAAGCGCCTATGTAACCGGGGAGACTCTTTAATGGTCAATGAGAGTCATAAATCCATCCGAATGTTGGCGCTATTGTTGCGAGGTTGGGCTGGGAGTCAGACAAAAAAGGTCACATTAGAGGTGTAGACGGATAGATCTGGCAAGTCCTCAGAAATAGTAAGGAGACAAAAGGCAAGCACGCAAATTTAGAAATGTGGAGGAGAAATTCAGCAGGAAAAAAAGCTTGGGAAAGTGATATTTTGGGCTTGGGAACCCATGGCCTCTCATATGAATCTGTCAGAATAATGTAGTGATACCATATAATGTATATAATACCATAATGTAAACTCATCACTGAGTACCACAGACACATTATAAGGATATATGCTATAGGAATGTAATAGGGATATTATGTTGATTTTAGTTAGGGAAATACAGGTTATTTCCTATAGGCTTGGATTCCCACAGAACATATAGTGTGTGTGTGTGGGGGGGGGGGGGGGGGCACTCTGGGGTTCAAATGCAGAGCAATTAGTTAGGTCTGGTGTGAAGGTGGTGAAAGCCTCCAGCCCGGAGGAGGTGTTGTCATTCCTGTCCTGCCCCCATCAGGGGCTGGAGGGGTGACATCAACAGCAATGATGAAGGCGGCTCATCAATGGCCCGGGACAGGGGTGGTGGGGTGGTGGGGGGGTGGGGTGGGGGGGCTATAAAAGGAACTCGGGGAGTCCGACGCTTATCATAACTGATAGGAGCAATCCACCCAACCAGACTCAAGTTTATACCACTGGGACTGCAAGGCTTTATACTTTTATACTTAACTACACAGAGGGGAATTAAGGCACCACCAAAGGTAGGTTCAGCTTGTTACAATACCTTTTAACCAGGGACATAATGGAGGGTAAACCCACCTTAACTCACTTCACTCACCTTTTAATTTGCGGAATATAGAGTTTGGCCACTTTTTTTTATAAATCTTTATGATATAATTCATTATATGAAGTGGTGTCAAGCTGATGTAAGCTATATGAAGATAGGGTTTTTCAAGTGAAAAAGCAATAAATTCATACTTTTCTGACATATTTGTTAAGTTGTTTGCCTTTAATGATCACAGACTGGAGGTCACAGCTTACCCTCCTTTTGATTTAACGCTATCATTTTTTTTTTAAACAAAAGCTAGAAAAGGCTATTTAGATTTCAGTGTACTATTCGATATCAGTGAATTATTTCCCATGCTTTTTCTTTTTGCCATGAGTCATATGCTGTGCATGCTTTTTAGATTTTGATTTAATTTACTTGTTTAATTTCATAGGTCATCATGGTCATCATCAGGAGTTTGGACTGTCAAATTGTATTCATCTCACTCTGCATTTTACACATGGCTGCACTCTGTGAAGCTGGACCCTTGAGGTAATTTCTCCCACCTCTTGAATAGTTTTGATTATGTATAAAGGTCAACTTCACTTATGTAAGTCAATAAATATGGCTGTAACAGCTGCCTCTTTCAGCTGAATCATCAAATATGACCTTACAGTGTCAACATTATCTATCTTGGCTTGTATTTCCAATGTAGAAGAAGATCAGTGAGTGAGGTCCAGCTCATGCACAACCTCGGGGAGCACAAGCAGGTGCAGGAGCGCCAGGACTGGCTGCAGATGAGGCTGCGGGACATCCACACCGCCTCGGCCCGGGGCGCCGGGGACCCGGGCCGGGCGAAGAGGCGGCTGCTGCCCAGCGACCTGCCGGACCTCAGCGACCTGACACCGGAGGAGATCCAGTACGCTCTCAACTTCTTGGAGAAGCTGCTCCACTCGAAGCACTGACGTCTGGGGGGGGGGGGGTTGTAAGGGGGGAATTTCTCTTTTTGTGCGTCAATCCTGATAGCTGCTGCCCGGCTGCACTTCCTGGATTCCTTTTTAGACACTTTGCGTTTTTTTCATTCTTTCTTTCTTTTTCTTTTTTACTTTCTTATGTGTCTGAATATGTGTCCGTCTTTTATTTATTTAGCCTATTGGGCGTAATGACAATGGATAGGGCAAAGCTCCCGTGTTCTGTACATTTCATGCACTTTTATTTATTTATTTACCAGGTGGTATTCACCGTTGATGAAGCTATTTATTTCAAGAAATTGAATGAAGGAAAGAGTAGGACCAATGTTGTTGTTTTTTAAATATAAGTTGATAATATCCGTGTCAAAGTAATTTTTTGCTTAGTCTACCAAAACAATGTGTAATTGTTTTAGTTTGTGTTTAGTTTGTTCATTATATTTGATCTAACTGGCAAATTTAATATTTGCGCATGTAATGATTATGTGGATTTTGACTACAGAATATGTTGTCAAAAGCCATATCTAAGATGAATTATGTGCACTTTAACAATATAAAGTAGACAATTATATTTTTATAAGCAGCCTAGCTGTAGGCCTGAATAAAATCATTCTTCTCAAATGTTTTACAAACCCTTATAATTGAGACTTTCTAAATGGTATCAGGCTTGTGTGTGTGTGTGTGTGTGTGTGTAGGAGGGGTGGGGGGATGGGGGTGGGGTGGTCCGGCAATTTTGCGCGCAGTGATTGGTCAGTTGGCCACCGTTTGACCCCGCCCTCAACGGTTTCCGTGGAAGCCGGGATTCTCTCGCGATACGTTCCACGAGAACTCCGCTTTTCCAAATCAAAAGTCCCCAGTCAAATGTAGCTAGCTACTACGAGTTGGGTTGAAAAAACAGCAACTCGTGAGGTGTCACATGCCTGTCTGTGTTCGACGCATGCAATTATATTGTACAAGGGACTATTTACTCAGCTACCGGATAAGACTTCAAATCGGAATGTAACGCGAAGAGGTAATGAAAACTTGTTTTGAAAATCCTGTTTATGGAGCTAGCTAGCTAACGTTAGCAGACCTAGCTCAGGTATTATCTGCCGAGCCGTTAGCTACAGTGTTGTTAACTTAATCAAAAAGTCTAATTCCCTCTTAAAACGGGGCTTCTTGCTTTTTAAAAACACACCACTGCATTTAAAAAACAAAAGCGCAAACGTTCAGTTAAGCTAATTTTAATAATAGTCAAAGTAATAATGTTAGTTATTCGTACATTCATGTCTAACTGTACGTTAGCCACCAAGGGGCGACCCTGACTAATAGGGCTAATGTAACTGTGGCTAAACAGCGTGGTTGCTAAGCGACATGTGAGGGTATGAATGGTGGTTTTGGGTTATCGTATTAATATTAAAATGAACTATTATGCAGTTAGCTATTACCCAGTTGTGTGTTTACCGGGCGATTATTTAGCGACGGTACAACAGCTTCCGCTGCGAATCAGACTGAGGTGAAGACCGGTTTTGTGATCATTTGCCTACATATTTGACTATACTTGTAGTCAATCACGCCATAGTTTATTTGTCAAAGGCGAGGAACCATGGTTGTTGCATTCATTAACTTTTTTTAAATCCCAGTTTGTTTCATTGTCAGCACTGTGTATAGCAGCAGCCTGCAGCTGACATGCACTTCAGCTGAGATGGAACCACACTGGGCTACGATGACCATGTCTGGACCATAGAGATAAAACAGTTTTTGTCAGAACCTGTTGAACCCAGTTAAAACAACTATTCACGAATCCCCTCTGATAATGCAGCGTCGTATATGTGGAACAACAGTAGACCACGTAAGCTTAAGTGGACTGGTAGGACAGTCAGGGGTTTGACGTTGCACTAATCTAGACAGATGTTCTGACGCTTAATCCCATCCTGTGCGGTATCTGGCTGCCTGATGACCATTATTCTAAAAGATAAAAGAAAAGATAAAGCCGGCCGGAGGTGACCTGTTGATGCCATCTGGATCTTCAAATGCAGAAGGAATAAAGAGTTAACCTTTGCAGGAATGGCTGATATGCCTAAAGTAATCTATCTATCTATCTATCTATCTATCTATCTATCTGTCTATCTATTTATCTGTCTGTTTGTCTGTAAGGGTTTAGGCTGACTGGAGTTGTGATATGCCACATATGCTGTGTAAAGGGGTCCCCTGGTGTCACGGAGGCGACACTGCCTTCAGTTGCTCTTACAGGACACAGCTGACATTGCCTTGCTTGATTGCTTGACACTGGAATTATCTGGGCCATGATCGCACAAAAATCACGTTTCATTATACTGTATGTGGGCCTATACCGGAATCAGACTTTTCATTGTAAACTGAGATATTGCGCCATTTTGTCAAGTCCACCTGGACCATGACTTGCAGTCTTAATGCTGAGGAGGGGAAAGGAAGGAGAGTGAAAAATCACTAATAATCTTATAATCTCATAATATGGGCTTTTAGTGTGTCTATACTCACTGGTAACGTTATCCTATTTAATGGTATTTCTTTTTTTATCTCCTAAGATATTAGTATAGATTTTTGTGGTATATATATATATATTCTTTTTTACCTATAGCTAGTTGCTGCATGACATTTCAAAGTTTGGTGTGATATTTGCATCCTTCTAAAAATGTATTACAGGATTACTAGGCTATATTTTTCGTATGGAATTATAGTTTAAATTTAGTTTCAGTGTTTTTCATACACTCCAGTTTTCTCTTTTATTTCAGTTTTGTTGGCGCTGAGTTTTAGTCAAATACAATAACACTGACCAGGACAGCAGACAGATTCCGTGCAGACGGTCAGGGAGGTCGTGCAGGGCTTCGTTGTGTGATGCTGCCTTCAAGTGATGTCGGGAAAAAAATGAAGTTACGACTTGAGTGCACATGGATCGACCCAACAGAGTGATACGTCTGGGAAAGTCGGGATTTTCTAATAGTTTGTCGATACCTGACGTTTAGGGGGGTGTCTTGAGGGAGGAAGGAGACCGACAGCTGATGGTAAAAGTGATGAGGCAGCCGGGAGATATTGACCTTGCTGTGCTGCGTACGCTGTCTTGAGGCTTGGCATTGCGCAACCTTGAGTGTATTATAGTATACAACAGTTTTTAACAAAAGAACAACGCAGTGAATCAGATTCAACGATAAAGTAGCCTACTCTGCCAACAAATAGGCTACAGTTCAGATCATCCAGATTTTGGTGTTACAGAAACAAGTGATATTGACGAGTTACAAGTTTCTGATTTTTCTGTAAATGAATTGATACAATCTATGATAGAACGTAAACATGCGCATTGATATTTTTGTAATAAGGTTTTGGTAGGATATGGGTGCAGTTATACGATTTTAGCACCCAGTGGAATGCCTTTCAACCAATCATATTGGTCGGGTGGAACTGTCTGTTGTATAATTTATTATTGTAACTTGTTGTTTGGCATTGTGTGTAAATAGTAGGATATTCAGGTATAGGCTCTATTTTCACTCTTTTTCTCTACGTCTTTTTTTTTTTAGTTATCATGCATTTTTATTATTTCATTGCCTGATGTGCATTTTCTCCTCTTCATTTTGCCCCCGCAGTCCACAATAGCTCCGTGTCGCATGATTTAAAAAGCAAACCAACAGCCATCAAAAACACCATAGGCCTACATGTTTTGTTGTTACTTCCGACCAGACGCACTTGAATGCGCGACCGGTCCTATTTTACGGACCTCTGGAGTGGGAGTCTACGAGGAGCACTCGAAGGCAGCACCGGTCTGATTCAGTCGAGCACACGGCCATTCACAGTTTAAGGTCCCTCCGGTGACTCTGAATGACTCGCCGGCGCGCGTCTCCCTCGCCGCGTAGACCGATTTGACCCTTTCGATCGAGGCTGCGGATTTTACCAGCGAGTTAAAGTGGAAGTTGCCGCCTAGTTTGTGAAACGATGCTGATGAAGTTGGAAAGTAATGAGCGAGGATGCTGAAGCTGCCGGCAAGCCCGCTTTGTTCGGAGGAGCGCAAGGCTTTTGTGCCGCTGTCATCCCGCAGCTCATCCCCTGCTGCTTTGTCTTCACTTGGCCCTCTGATAGCGACTGGTAGGTGCACGTCCGCTTTGTAATGCACCGCTTTTTATTTCTCTCATGCTATTACATTTACTCACTGCTAGTACCTCGCTTTAATTACGATTTCCCCGCAATTCAAAGAATTACGATGCTGCCCTAGCAAGAAAAATCAGCAGGATATTATCCCCGCATGGACTCAGAGTGGGTCTGTGGTACTTAACACTGAGTTAATGGTGACCTTATAATACTTATGGTAATCTTTCATCTCCGATGCTATCACTATATGAATAATATTCCTATAATATTCCATTAAGAAATATTATATTTTTTCCTGCATGGCTGTAGTTCTTTTTCGTAAGGGCGAAATAATTACACTCGTATTCATATTATGATAAAAGGGGTATTTCCCTGTTATGTCCTTTTTATCCAGGATCTTTGCTGGATTTCTGCCCATGCCGTAGCACAGAGCAGCCTTCCCTGCCTTTGCCCATCAGTGTGTCGGTGTCAGCAGCCCCTAAATAATAGATGGGACCCTCTTCTTTAAGTAACGGGGCTCTCACCCCGTGCTTTTAATAGACTGCAAGGACACCAGTGCGTCTTTGTCTGAGTTTTTGCGTGCTAGATGGCGCGGTGGTCTTGTACTTGGATTCGAAAGAGTATCAGCCTACATCCAGGGCTTCTGTAAGTCATGCCATGGTGATCATGCTATAGGCCATTGACCTATTTAACAGAGAAGGGGAAAAAAACGTGATATCAAGAGGGGGGTGGTGCTGGGTAACGGGAAATTGGACATGTGAAATGTTAGCCTCCTCTATCTCTTTCTGTTCCATCAGTGTGAAATCTTGGCCGCCGCAGATTTGCATTGCCGTGTGAAAGATGAGAGGAGCTGCCTGCCCCGAGTGAAATATTGCCTCCTCAGTTCCTTTGTTCCTTCCACCCCGCTGGTCTGGCCACTGGCTGCCTGCCTGGTTGGCTGGAAGACCCGCTTTTGTTTCTATTATCCCGTTTCTACCTCGCATTAAAATCCCATTGGAGATAAAAGATGCTTTTATAGCGTGTCAGGGCACCAAGCCATAATAAGCACAGGTGTAAATACACACATTAGGTGCTGCAATCAGACCTTCCTAAAATCACTCAGACTCCCAATTATTTTTTGGCAACATTCACATCAGGGTGTAACCTTGGCAAGCCTTTTTAATAGGCTAGATCTGGCTAATGTTATGCGGCTTTCTATGAACGGCCTTGGGTGCCTTTCTTTCACATTTTGTACTGATAGGTACTATCTGTGATGCGGGCTGGAGGATTGTTATCTTGTCCTCTTTATACTTGCCAGACGGTCCACCTGAATGCTTTCTTGGCTGCGCCGAATACACTGGACAAGAAGGGGAGATGTGTGTGTACGTGTGTGTGCACGTTCATTCCCTTTCTCAGCTGCTATGGTGACCCTAGTCTTCAAGGACATAACCGGAGTCTGCAGCTGCACCGTGAAGCTGACACATCGGGAAGTAAAAAAAAAAAAAAGAAGCGGGGGTGGGAGGGTGGGTCTTGTTTTATTCTGACATTTCAATAATTTTGCCCCCTTGATTTTGCTAAAATTTGAATTGAACTGTTACAGATCCAGTTGCTATGTTAGCCAAACCTGTCCTGGAGAGAGATAGTTAGCCAATTAGCCACTCAGTCAGTCTGTTGGTCAGCCAGCCAGCCAGCCAGTCTTCTCTGCAGCTAGTCAGCCATCCAGCAAGTTGATAAGCCAGCCAGTATCCAGGGAGGCTTTTCTCATTACCAGCTTTTGAAGCTCTGCCAAAACATACATAGCCTAGTCATTGGGCTGGCTGCACAGAAACAAAGGTCTAAGGTTTATAATTTATAATTCAGTAATGCACTGCTCACCCTGGGTTAATAGGCTACGCCGTTCTCTAGCACTTTTCACTGACTGAGTGAAAATGTTCTGCTGAAGTCTACAATACGGCTGCACTTACTTGTTTTGTCAAATTGTAGGGAGAAGAGCTGTTTTGTATTTGCTTTATTTTAATTTTTAGTTAAAAAGTTTATATATAATCTACCTACAGTTGCCAACCAAATCTATGTCCATGGACTAGGTTAGTGCTTTGTGTGTGTCAGTAGTTTGCGTCTGTGTATCTAGTTGTGTGCTATGCAGAGTAGAAGGCACTACTCTGGCCTTGTCTGCTTGCCTTTATGCTTCACTAACTCCATTTTTATAAAAGATTTTAGAAAAGAAGTCTCTCTCTCTCTCTCCCTCTGTGTCTCCCTCTGTCTCCCCAGTTTCCATCTCTCTGATGGTCATCATCATATTTCATAGCAGCTCCCCTCATGAGAGCAAGGCTCTCTTCATTACTGAGACCTGCATGTGTTTGTGCCATTTGAGTAAGCTGACTGCTATCGATCAGACAGCTAGCCACATTGTCGCAATGGAAATGAAACAGATGCAGTTGTTCTAAGTGGTTGTGTGTGTGTGCATGTGCGCTCTAAGGCTTAGAAACAATTGGATCAACAAAAAGGGAAAAGAGCAGAAATATCACATGAATAAAAATGAATACAATAATGTAATCTATAATAATAATAAAATAAATGTAAAATAAAAACGTTCTAATAGGATACTGTTTAATATATTTTTTTCTGTTTCCATGCTGCTACCTGCTATGAATGTCTAAACAAGTCACAGACATATAAGCAATACACACACACACTCACTCACAGACACGGCCAACTGGCCCCTGTTTCCTCTTCATCCCTTCCCCCCTGTCCAGATCCCCCTGCATCCACAACCACATCCGTAAATGAAATTTGTACATTTTAAAGTGTACATTTGTAACTCTATTACATGCCTGTCAAACACAATAGCAGCGCACACTTTGGAGCCCACGCATGGATAAATTACAACCTTGCCTGTGGCGAGTTAGCCAACTAAGTTAAAACTCTTTTCTCATTTTCAGTAGCCTCTATCACGCTTTTCCATCTTCCCTAAATGGCTTGCTCTTAACAGACATAACAGGGCAGCGGATTTCTCCTTAGTCCTTGAGTGAATAAACGGGAGTGTAAGTACCTTGAAAACGTGTCGGACCTATGCAAACAAATGTTTCACCCGATAAGCTACAACAGAAGCTGTAAATAGAGTTTCATTTGACTGTTGGGTAAAGTCCGTTGTCTAGCGAAATTTTATTGTGTTCATAAAATCGTTCTGGAAATGATCTTGATAGGAGAATGTAAAAACAAAAAACATTTTAGCGTTCAATCTCATGTTGTGCGTGCATGTACTTGCAAACCTAAGTGTGCATTAACGCATGCATGAGGTTGTGTGTGTGTGTGTGTGTGTGTGTTTAAAACCACTCGGAAACGGAGAGCACACATTATAACAACAGCTCTCCCAGGGCTGCTTGTCCGTCTCCGGCGGAACACTGAATTACAGCGAATCACTCAACGACGCATCATTTGGTTAGAGGCAAGGCGGGGCGGTTGTTACCTGTCAGTCAGGCACCCTCCGAAAGACCGGTTTGTGGAGCAAGTAAACAGGTCAGGCCGTATCTATTTGTTGGCCTGTACCTAAGTGAGTTCAGCTCACTTAGATTGTTTCACATGGATACACTCTCTAATGGATGTTGAGAGTTGGGGCTGTGTGTGTGTGTGTGTGTGTGTGTGTGTCTCTAGCTGCAGGCAGAGGTTGGCGGTGGTGGTGGTTTGGTGTTGGCCCTTTTCTGCAGCACTCAGCTCCAGTAAGGGTTCACATGAGTTGACTGCAGACTTTTTACAGACTCTTTACTCTCTTCTCGCTCCACAGAGCAGCACGCGAAAAAAAAAAAACCCAAACTCTTTTACCCCCCTGAGCGATTTGTGCATGTGTGTGTGTGTGTGTGTGTGTGTGTGTGCATGCCTTGTCAGTGTCTAAATCTGTGCACCAAGTAATCTATCTCATTGTGCCATGTAGTCATGCGTAAATGCCATGGTCTCTTTATCATTAGTAACGTCATCCGACTCGAGATTGAAGTTTGTTTTTGTCTGTGTGCTAGTGTTCCCACTGTACCAGAATGTCAACTTTGATAAGAATACTAAGTCATCAAGCAGTGTCACAGGACAACCACTCTACTCTATTCTCTCTATTTTATCCAAAAGCACTAGAGAAAGCACCATAGCTTCAACATCAGTATCAATAACTTAGATAACTTCAGAAATATTCAACAGTGCAGTGAGAACAACTTAACAAAATGTGTGAAGATCTTGAATAAAACTGTATCAATGCTTTGCGAAGTTGCTTGTGTTGCTTGACTTGGACAGCTTTGTAGAAACTTTGGGTTGGTTGGGTGTCCATCTTTGTCAGCTTTGTAAATCAGTTGAGGTGAACTGGGATTCCGTTCAAGACATGGTGGACTGTTTGATGCCGTCAGCACATTTTCAGCTGTTTGACTGTTGAATTCTGCTGCTGCAGCCCACTGTCAAAAGCCAGATTGCAGCTCTGTCTGTTACAATCCTTCTTCTTCTTTCTCTTCTTCTACTTCCTCATCTTCTTCTTCACCTTCACCTTCTTCCTCTTCTTCCTATCTGCATGTATACACCCTCTGGACGTGATGCTGAGATGGAATTCAGTATTTCACTATGGTGTCAAAGTAGTACCGACATTTTGGTTATTGTGACAACACTAGTTGGTCTTCATCAGATGTGATCGAAGTTTACACCAGTGAGAGAGGTGGACGTGCGTATCACTTTGATTTACTCAACGTATTCTCTTGTCTCTCCCTCAGCGACCAGCAGCGTGGTTTGTCAGAGTCGGACGGCGACCGTCAGCAGCAGCAGCAGCAGCAGCGGCGGCTCGGCACCATGAGTCTGTACGGCGCCGGTGGCGGGGCGAGTGGAGGAGGAGGAGGAGGAGGAGGAGGCGGAGGAGGAGGCGGGGCGGAACATTACCGGGAGCAGCGGCGGCGCTCCAGCGACCGCTCCCGAGACTCCTCCCACGAGAGAGGAGAGGGCCAGCTCACCCCCTGCATCCGGAATGTCACCTCGCCCACCCGGCAGCACGGTGAGCAGAAAGGAAGGAAGGGGGATGGGCCCCCCCCATCCCCCTTCCCCTGTTTCACTTTTTGAGTCCCCCCCTCCCCCCCGGAGGGGGGGACTCAAAAAGTGAAACAGTCGTTGTCGTGTGTGCTCCTCTAAAAAGTTGTTCTCAACTTTAGAAAATGCTCTCTGCCTAAAAAAAAAAAGACACCAGGCTTGGCACTTTTTCCAAATTGGCCGCTTTCAGTCCGACTTGCAGCTGCTCCCCAGTGACTGCGCTGACAGTTTGAAAAAAGCGTAATTCATCTGATTTATTAGCTGTAGTGTTGTCTTTGTCTTCATCTCCTAACCACATGTATGTGTGTGTCTGACTGTCTGCGAGCTCGCTTGTTCATGTATCCTCCTCTCTACTGCAGACCGTGAACGCGGCGACGGCGGCTCATCTTCGAGATCCTCCAGTCCGCGTCCTCCCAGGGTTTCTCTGCCCTACCCCCCGATCGGAGGCGCTCTGATGGGACACGTGGCTCGGCCCCTGGGTGCCCCCGGAGGCGACCTCCACTCCAAGGCCCTGGGGCTGGGCCACGGACCGTGCGACATGATCTACGTGTACGACTTCAGCAGTAAAGAGGGGCCCCGTGGCGGGCTGCGGGCTGGGGAACGAGTGACGCTCATCGTGGACAACACGAGATTCGTGGTGGACCCCGCTATCTTCACAGCTCAACCTAACACCATGTTGGGCAGGTAAAGACTGGCGTGATTTTAGGTCAAATCCACATACATATTTATAAGGTGCTACTTGTAGTGTTTTTAAACATCAATATATCATTGTGAAATTCAGTGTTATGAGATAAAATGTCATGAGACCACGATTGGTAGCCTCTGTCTCACACTGGCTTGCTCAAAATTAAGACCTAATTTCTCATAAACCCCGTTGCTCCAGCTTTGTGTCATAAAGCAATCCAGCAGTTTCCCATTAAAACTGAGCCAGTGGCACAAAGTAGAGGCTGGTAGAAGCTGCCAATCAACTCAGCGATGGTCTTGTTTGTATATGGTAATTACACTGTGTCAATATTGATGTGGTAATGATTTATTGATGTTAAAAGCTAAATCTAGCACCTTTTAATAATAGAAGGTAAAACCTTATTCCACTTACCTTTAACATGGGGATTATTTGGCACTTGAACGCCATGAAAACCAGAATATAAACTAATCACCAAGATTGGATGCAGCTGGACGAGTTTGTAGCGTTCAGATTTTTACTTCCCATTCATTTGAATGAGGAAAATAGACTGACAATAGCCAAATAGCATTTTTATTGATAGATGAGAACATAGCCAGAGGGATACCATTTGGGAGACATAGTCTGTTTGGGAGACCAGATCTACTTTTATTCTTAAATACTAATTTTAGTGTAAAGCATGGATAGAAATGCAAAATTACGAAGGACCCAAGATTGCTTCATTGTCTTGAAAGCAGGATCTGTTGTTGAATCTGTTCACAAACGTGTTAAATGTCAGATTTCAGGCTACTTTCGGTTTTCATGGCGGTCAAGTGCCAAATAACCCCCATGTTAAAACTAAGTGGAATATTGCTTTAAGGTAGAGTTGTGATTTTTAGTCTTCTTCAGGATAATTTCTCCCATTATTTTCTACTTCTTCCTGTTGTTGTGATCCCTGTTGTTGGCAGCAATTAAATACTGAGGGCAAATTCTGATCAACTTCAGTCTTTGATGTGCTAATACCGCCTTGAAGCTGATCAGAGCGTGTTACAAACAGCAGCAATACTGATAGATCAGAGGATAAATGAACCACTAGTGGCACGGTTTCTCTGATGATATTGAAGTGTTCTGCATGTTTCTGATCTGCTGTGTGTTTTGCAGGATGTTCGGTTCGGGGCGGGACTACAACTTCACGCGACCCAATGAGAAGGGAGAGTTTGAGGTGGCCGACGGCATCAGCTCCACCGTCTTCAGAGCCATTCTGGTGAGGAAAGCCGAGTCCGGGCCTTCGTCTGGGGCTGACATGCTCTCTCTCTCTCTATCTCTCTCTCTCCTCTCTTTCTCTCCCTCTTTAATCCCTCCTCTTTGTCCTTCTCTCTCTCTCCTTCCCTCTCTCTCTCTCGCTCTCTGTTGCCCGGTGAATTCAGGACTCCTCTGATAACATATGTCTCTCAATGCTTTAACCGCTTCTTTCTTCTCCCTCTATCCAGCTCCCCCTCCATTAATCCATATTTCTATTACACCCATCAGATACCTCCACCACCACATCTCTCTCTCTCTCTCACTTTCCTCTGCCGTTCGTCTGTTCCACTCCACTCTGTCCATTTCCTGGGTGTGATATCGAACGCTCTGTACCTCCATCATTCCCTCGCTGCTTTTACCGACAGAGATGTTCAGCTCAATCTTAAATGGGAGATCAGTTCTCTTACTAACACGATACTCGAGTCCAGTTTTGTGAAGCAAAATATACAAGTGCTTTACCTCATCTGTCAGTCACCATACAGCGGTCTGCATGTCCTCAAAAAGTCTGAAAAAGTCTTAAATTACACTGTCTAAATTTATGGCCTTGAAACACATTAAATGCAGTAATGAGAGGTCTTAATTGTTTCACCATATAATCACAGTCTTATTTTTTAATTGAGTTTCATTTTGATGCAAATATGAATTTGGATAAATATATTGACAGATTGTTTACATTCGGTGATATTTAGTCGAGGCAAGGTTGGGAAGTAAGGCAAACAAAATAAGACAAATGCAGTGAAATGTGTAGTTTCACCAAAAGATGTGAATGGGACCAGCAGTAGTTTTGATTTTATTTTCTTATGTTGTACTACAGCACAGATACAGAACAGGGCTAATATAATATGCCAAACTTGTTTTGTTTTTATAGCATCTACTTTAATAACCATAGTTGGACATCATGTCCCTAATAATTTCCTAGTGTCCTTTTTCCTATACTGCCCATTTACAGGTCTAGATCTATCATTAGCTATGTTTCATTGGAAATGGGCTGTTTTTGACAGATTTCTCATTATTTTGGTAGTTTAATTGGTCTTAAATTTAAATCCAAGTAGCATTAAATAGGTCTTAGCTCGATGCCCAATTCCTATTCTGTTGTCAAATTCAAATCTTTATTGGCAGGACAAGAGAATCTTTGCTGCCCAAGGATTTACAAAAATATAACCACCAATAAATGAACAAAAATCGAGCATAGAAACATTTAAAAAATCAGATCAAAACATTATAACAGGGGATATTGTACACACCCGCAGTTCATATACTGCATGTTCATAAATTTGAAATGTATACGATAAAATGTGAGTCATCAGAGATGGGTGAAATCCCAGCACTGAGTTGGAGTAGCAGAGTGCAACAGTTAGTCCTATTCCCTTACATATCTTCACACATCCTCACCCAGGACTATGGGTAGGTTTGTATTTGTGATAGGGTCCTAAGTTGGGAATATTTCTTTAAATTTAAGACGTATAAGTCTTGTGATATTTTGAACATAAGAAAAATAGGTATATATATTTTGATTTCCCCGTGTTTGCAGTGCTTTCAGAGCCTCTCATCCTTGGGTTCAGTTTCAAGGTTCCCAAGTAGTAGATTTACTATGAGTTGTTCTTTTGATTTGTTTCATTAATACTAAGGGAATTGGTCAGTTTAATTTCTCTGTCTAAAGTTTGATAGCGCTTTTATTCTGAATTTGAATTTCATGTTTCCAATAATCTGTGTACCATCTTTTGAAGTGGAGGTCAGGTCATCAGTGGATCTTACCATATATCAGTCGACACACTGTGATAAAATCGATGTCTTAATGGTATCAGGCGACCATCTGAGTAAAAATCAGTTTAAAAAACAATCAGAGCCTCTCTTATCGCTGTCCTTTCAACCCTCTTTCTCTCCCTCTATCTTTCTCTCTCTCCCTTTTTCTCTGTCATCTATTCCCTACTGCCTTCAGAAGTATTCAAATACCCATCTATCCATCTATGTACCTTCTTTTTCTACTGTTTTCAGAGAACTACCCTGGTAGTATAGAACATCCTGCATATTTTTTCTCAGCCTGCTATCTTTAGTTTCTACCCTTTTATCCTTTGTTACGTTGCTTTGCTGGTGATGTTAGGGAGCCCTGTTTGGGGTAAAGGGTCTTTGTAGAAAAAGTTTAATGGAAAAATCCATCTTTGAACACTCTTACACTGTTAGATATCATCAGTCTGTGATGTTCAGTGCATTCCAGGAGTTATTTTGTGATAAAGTCTTGTAATTTACTTCTTTGGTGAACCTACTTTCCCTCAACCTGTCTCGTCTAGTTTTACTTCAGTTAGTGATTTCCTACATTGAAATGACTTTCGACAACCGCTAGTGATGGGCTGTAAATTTTTGCTTTCAATCAAAGGTGTGTGTATGGGTATATAAAGATAGTTAGCTAGCCAACTAGGTCATGAACACTGGGGCGTATGGAGAATCTTATGAGTTTTTTCTCGCAAACTTCTGACTTTAATCACAGAAATTAATTTTTTGTTTTTTTTCTTGTAAATTTCTGTAAATAGCTGAAACAATTCTCAACATGGTATCATGTCAATGGTTGGCCAGTTATTCACAGGAATAAGAAAAACACACCAAACAACAAAACGGGCCCAGAAATGCAAGGCACATCACCAATAGTTGTTTTTAACAATGTTAAGTTGTTTCAAGTGGATTTTTCCTTTAAGAGGTTATGCTGTCGTATCTGTATATGGTTGGCTTTACTGCGGTTTTAATGTTGACAAAAGTGGTATTTGCAGCATGTGTTGGATAAGGCAGGTGTCCAGCTATCAGCTCCTAATACTGCACAATGTGCTTCTATTTCTCTCTGCCCTCGTCCAAATGTCCATTCGTTCTCTCGTTTGCTGTGCTGTTAAAGTCCACATTGACAGAAAGGTAGGTAGGAAAGCTTGTGTGTGTGTGTGTGTGGACTAATAAACTGTATTTTCAGAGAGAACACTTCCCTCAGTGGTTCGAGGTGTAATGTCATGAGGTTTGTCACCCTATTAGCTTGAAGAATGATCTTGTTGCAGTGGAAACAGGTTGACTCCTCGCTAGTCAGAATCTGGATTAGAGAACTCATGCAACTTCTCCAGTTGGAGAAACTTAAATATACTTTAAACAGGAACGAAACCCCAAACCCACATCTGTGTAAAGCCTGACATCTAATGGTAAAAAGAATGCTACTGAAATGGCCATCTGCTATTGGCTGATCTTTGCCGCCAGGCGATGTCACCACCTGTTTTCTATAGAAGGTGACATCAAAATAGTATCTATTTACCTCTACTCTTTGTGTGGGGAGTACTGAAGGGAATGAGATAATAATTGTTTGATTCTGGTTATGGGTAAGTTATACTGTCTGATCTTTATTACATCCAGTATGTGTGTGTGTGTGTAGCCATGAAAGCAAACCCAGAACGCTCACAGGGTGCTGGGACAGAAATGAGTGAATCTGACTGTCTAGTCGTAAAAGGGGATGCTGTCAGTGTCTTCGTAATTGAAAAACATTTTTCCCCCTCAATGCTGGTTAACTTGACCACGTGTGTTACAGTGTGAAATGTGTATGTAGATGTGTATGTTCGGTTTCCAAAAGTTGTCCTTTACACAGACAGCAAGATGGAGCGAGAGGAGAGTGTTCTCTTTGTGTTTGTCATCACGGCTTGCCAATATGAAGTGCTCTTGCTGAGAGGATGAAAGCACTTTGTGTGTGTATGAAAGGGGGAGAACTAGAAAGACGGCAAGGGAATGGAATCCCACAAAAGCTTTTCTCTCCTGTATCACCACCGCTCCCTCGCTTCGTCTTCCCCTCTGTCTAAATACAGAACAGAAACGCTAAAGGTGAGGCGGCCGCTCCCGTTCTCCTGCAAAATTAAAAAGGCCTCTCTCCGCTTCCCAGGCTGGCAGAGCGGCGCGGCGCGGGGCTTTAGAGCAAAGTTAGCAGGCTTTACAAAGACAAGCCACCGCGATGCCCTGGTGGCTGCTGGGAAAACAGCCGCTGCGAGCGAGCGAGCGGGGGCCCGCTTCCGCGTTTCACAGCCTGTAGAAGAGCAGAGGATGGGGCAAAAGCGGAGGGAGGAGGGAGAGTGACGTCGCCGGCTTTTGCCTTCATCACCGCTCGCTCTCCATCCCTCCCCCTCCTCCTCCTCCTCCTCTCCATCCATCTCCCACACTCTCTCTCCCACTCTCTCTCTCTCTCTCACTCTCACTCGCCTGTGTTTGAGCGGAGCGGCATCAATAATGGCGTCTTGTTTTTCCTCCCATGCCTGCGTGTGTGCATGACCGCCCTGCCCCGCTTCCACATATGTGTGCCTCCCCCGTGTGTGTGTGCGTGTGTGTGTGTGTGCGCGCTGGTGAAATGGCAGGATTACTACAAGTCGGGGATAATCCGCTGCCCTGATGGCGTTTCCATTCCCGAGCTGAGGGAGGCATGTGACTACCTCTGCATCTCCTTCAACTACAGCACCATCAAGTGCAGAGACCTCAGTGAGTACTGCAAATAGACACGGCTCATTTCGCTGTTAGTACAAACTATTATGTGCAGCTAGAGATAGATGCAGCCCGCCACTGTTGTCGTTAACACAGAGACCTCGGTGAGTGCGGAGCATAGGCAAAGATGATTTCATTGTTTTGTATATTATTCGGCAGCCTATTGAACTTTTATTTTATGACGAAATAGAGGAATTACTGCGTACTGGGTGTAGAGATAGCCACTGTCTTTCATTCTCCTGTAGAAATGACGATAATTGAGCCAGTAGTGGAGATATAGTATGATAGACAGACAGATAGATGTATCCCATTTACCTGTTATTTACAGTAAACATAGGCTCAGCCCTTGTTTACTGACCTGGCTGTTTGTTTTGTACTGATGTTGCTTGCCTGTCGTTTGCGTTTGACACACCTGCGGCAGTGTACTGTTACATGGAAAGGTCGTTTTGTTACAATGCTACATATCTGTGTCTGTGTGTGTGTGTGTGTGTGTGTGTGTGTGTGTGTGTGTATGACAGAGTGAGCACACTGGAGCCTATGCGCATATTTGTGTGCACTTATGTGTTATTGTGTGGAGAACAGTGTGTGTTGGTTGCTTCTTGTTTATGCCTCTGAGTGAGTAGGAGGAGCAGCCTCAGCTTGCCAGCTGATGATGTGTGTGTGTGTGTGTGTGTGTGTGTGTGTGTGTGCGCTGGGCTCTAAGTAGGTCATGATTAGCTGTGAGATCTGATGCCTGCTATGCAGCCCCGGCCACAAACCACCAGCGCTAGCAGGTCTCATTCTTCCAAATGGAGGCATGAGATGTGGTTTTTGAGGGTTTTTAGTTCGTAGTGCCTGCTTTTTTTTTTTGTGGTTTTCATGATTATTTTGTCCCAGATGTTAATCTCTGTCCCTAAGTTGGCCGTACAGATGCTCAGCATGGCAGCACATATAATACACCATGTTTTCTATTTGTGTGTTTTTAAGAGGTTGCATTCAGGAGTACATGGTTATACAACATTAATAGGGTTATACAACAAACATTGTTTGTTGTGTTCAGGCAGCGCAGCACAGGCAGCATTTAGAGGTTTTGAATGTGGGCAGCAGGGGATGGAGAAAGAAATCTGGAAACAGTAGGCTTGGATATCTGAGATTCTCTAGGGAATACGGACCATTTTCAATGCATATTCAGGGTTTTGTTGACATATACCGATCAAATATGGACTAAATATAGCCTACATCATTAGGACATACTGTGTCCTTGGATAGGATATATCTTAATGTCTTCTGTTTGTTTGTTAGTCTTTGCTAGTATCTCTGGAATCTAAAAGGTTAGGGTTAGGGTTAGAGTTCAGATATTCTCTGGATATGAAGTTTGAAAATTACATGATCGGAGAGTATTACTACTAGTAGTATTACTACTAGGCAAGGTTATCTACTGATTCTGGGCCTTTTGTCACAGGTTGTGGATAACATTAAGGGGTAGGGGGAAGAAGTATATACAGCCTTGCACAGAGGAAGAAAGAGACATTGTAGACACAGTTTTCAAGAGAAAGAGACAGAGGAGGAAGGCAGATTCTAGCAGCAGATAGTGGCAGTTTGAGTCTGAACATGCCCATTCTTTTGACAGGAGCTTTCACCCAGTTGTTTTTTGTTTCACGCTCCAATCCCCCTTTTCCCTGTCCTCTCTTTGTCTTTATACGAGTCCTGGAGAGGGATCTAGCTGTACTTACAGTCACTCTCTGAAAGAAACCTCAGATGTCCTCTTAGCCCTCACCATCAGTAATTTAAAGAGACACATTGACCGTTCCTGTTGATGCCCTTGTACTTTTAAAATTTTACAATACATTATCAATGGTTGGGCTTGGTCACAGGGTCATAAATCATTTTCTACAAGTGGAAAATAATGTCATATATCAATCATCAAAATAGCAAAGTTTCACATTCCAGTTTTATGAAAGGCACAGATGATATTTATTATGGGAAGTTACAAAGTATCTTTTAAAGACCCAGTTACATTGTGGCATCCTGAAACATTGTCAACCCACAACAACTCTGTTTACATGGTGATTTTTTTGGTGTTTCTTGTCTGAGCTTTTTCATGCAAGGGCTGAGAGTATGTAACTGCAAAACATGAGTTTTATGTTTATTTTGAGGCTGGGAAAGTGCTGTCTGCATTTGTAAACATTGGCATGAAACAGATGTGTATTTTCAGTGGTGATGAGCTGAGAAAGTTCTAGAAAGCTTATTTTGCACCTACAAATCAAGAATATTGAATGAACCAAAATTTAGGTGATAAAACAAGTTGTGTTGTCAAGTTTTGTATCTACATTCGATGTAGCTGGGATACATCTGGGCGACAGCTGACTTTATTATGTCTCTGGTATCCACACTGAAATCTGATTTCTCCTTCCCTCACCAAAATGCAGATAGCCGCATTTTACTTCCTCTCCTTATATTTACGTTGTTTAGTGAGATGGCAAGTGTTCGGGAAGTCCTGGTTGGAACGTTTGTTGCCGTTTACATATGTGCATTGGAGATGCATTGCATTTAATACGGCCAAATGCCTCTCTGATCACTTCTGGAGGTAGTTTGGGTGATCAGATCTTTAATGCATCTGGATTTTAAGCATTTTTGCTCAATTTGAATACAATCTGATCATCCAGGATGCAGGTTAATGCCAAGTAGAAAGGATGCATTTTATCTCTAACCAATACTGGGCTTGTTGTTCAAAGTAATATATTACCTATTATTATGTTTTTTCCAAAGTAATTACGTATTACTCCCTTGGGGCAGTAATTTATTACATTTCTGTTTGGATTAGTTTTCTGTTTCACTGCAAAATTGTTGATTACATCCTCTGAAAGGTACTACTGTAAATAAATTGGTGATTGATGACTGTAACATTATCCTTGAAATTGAATAGTAATTGTTTACACTACTTGTTGCCAGAAAAAGTACTGATATTACCGCGTTACCACCCAACACAGCTACTAACAGCCGTGTACTTCCTCCCTCTTTCTTTTGCCCTCCCTCTCCCCTACCCCCTACCCCCCCCCACCTCCTCAGGCGCCCTGATGCACGAGCTGTCCAACGACGGGGCGCGGCGTCAGTTCGAGTGCTACCTGGAGGAGATGGTGCTGCCGCTGATGGTGGCCAGCGCCCAGAGCGGGGAGAGGGAGTGTCACGTGGTGGTGCTCACCGACGACGACGTGGTGGACTGGGACGAGGAGTACCCGCCGCAGATGGGAGAGGAGTACTCACAGAGTAAGAGATATACAGTACATCATCACAGGGTTAGAAAAAAACCTGGTTAAGCTCATACTCTGATTATGAGAAACCTGGTTAATGTTCAACTTCTTAATGCTTTCACCATCTGTGCAAAGTCAGACCCGCACAGTATTATGGGTCAATTTTGATGTCAACAAAAAACATGGCAGTAAGCAGTGCTTACTATTACTATTGGGATCATCTTTTCTTTCTCCTGTATTAGCTGTGAAAAATAATACAGTACCCACAGACTTAGGATCAGTTATTGAAGGTCATGTGGTGGATTCATGTTCTGAATGTCGCTCTCCTCTGATGCCAACAGTCATCTACAGCACCAAGCTGTACCGCTTCTTCAAGTACATCGAGAACCGAGACGTGGCCAAGTCGGTGCTGAAGGACAGAGGGCTGAAAAAGATCCGACTGGGCATCGAAGGTACTGGATCCATGCTTTTCTTTTCCCTTGTTTGTCCCCACTACTGAATAACAAAGTATTTACAGTTATCATGCTGTACAGTTATGATTGTATTGGTTAGATGAGTTTCAGTTCTGATTTCAGTCATGTTGCAGATAAGAATTGCAGAAGTCCAGAAATAAAATTGTATTGTACTTGTAATATGCAACATGAAAACACGCGAAAAACAGGCTGTGTGCTGCACGCTGTAATGGCTACTGAATTCTTCTTCTATTCATTTAAAACAAACCGCTGTTGCTCAGGAGCAGCATGCATTCGCCACCCAGTGGTCAATGTAGGTATTACAATGTAGGTGTAAGCTGGTATTCGGCCATGTATCAAACCGGTTTTAAATTTTTTACACCGGCCCAAGCCTAGTAGGAACCCTGTATAATGCTTTTTAATGTAACTTGAGATCATTAGAGGTGTATTTCATGTGTTTTTTCCCCCAAAACACATTTGTAATAAAGTGCCAGTAGTCTAAGCGGTAGCTCAAATATAAACAAAGCAAAGTCAGGAAGGCTGCAGATGTTTCCCTCCTCTCTCACTGACCTGCTCTGGTGACCTTTGACCTCTTCCCTCTCCAGGCTACCCCACCTACAAGGAGAAGGTGAAGCGGCGGCCCGGCGGTCGTCCGGAGGTCATCTACAACTACGTCCAGCGTCCCTTCATCCGCATGTCCTGGGAGAAGGAGGAGGGGAAGAGCCGCCACGTGGACTTCCAGTGCGTCAAGTCCAAGTCTATCACCAACCTGGCGGCGGCGGCCGCGGACATTCCTCAGGACCAGCTGGTGGTCATGCAGCCCCCGGGGCCGCAGGTGGACGAGCTGGACACTCTGCCGGGACACCAGCCGCAGCCCGTGGGGCTCGGCGACCCCCACCAGCAGGGGCCGGAGGCCGCCTACCCCCAGCCGCCGCAGGGCTACGACGCCGCCAACCACCCGGCTCCGCAGGGGCAGGACGCCGGCCACCAGCAGGGGCAGGACGGCCCCGGCCAGCCCCCGCACAGTCTGCCCCACAGCAACCAGCAGCAGCACAGCAGCAACCTCACTCAGGCCACCTACCACTACGAGCCGGACCCCGACACTCCTTCACCCTCCGCATGAGACTGGCTGTCCACTCACCCCCCCCCCCCCCCATCACCCCCACCACATTCACACTGAGAGCAACCTGACAGGCAAACACACCGCCTTTCATAACCTTAAATCATTTTGATGAGTTTACAAAGCTAGCCAGCATCTAATTAGGTAGCATTGACTGAAAATAAACACTCAAAATGACTTCAGTTTACTGTCGACCCCGACATCGGATGCAACTGTCTTCCAGGCATCGTTTACTTCTATAGTCTTTCAAATAAAAGTTGTAGAGAACTGGGAAACTTTGAGCGGCTGCGATCAACTTCTCATCCATTTTGCAAGCACATCGTCATGGAAACAAGGAAGCACACAAACCTGAAGTTCAGCCACAGCCAACTTCTCTCTGCCGACAAGCTCGCCGAGCCTCCACGCCTCGGCCCGGTTCCCCTGCTGGCTCAGCTCTATAGGAAATGAACGGACTTCGGTGACTTGCTGATCACGTTGCTCCTAGTGTGAACTCTGGGGTTCGCCCTCCTCCTCCTCCTCCTCCTCTTCCTCCTCCTCCCCCCTCCTCCTCCAGCACTCTTCCACCCCCTCTAGTCACCCATGCCTTCTCCTCCTCGAGTGGCAAAAAAGGCCACTTTGCCTTTCTCTTGCACCTCCGCTGCAGCCTTTCTCGATCTTACAGCCTCAAGCAGAAAATACCGTCGTTAACGAACAAGATTTTCTTTTCGACAGCCAAGGAGCGATAAAGAAGCACACAGGAAACGCCAGGCCTCCTTGTCCAACTCTGTTCACACAGATTTTCCTTTTTATTTACCTGACCAAAGGAGATTTTATTTTCTTTCAGTATTCTCTATACATACAACAAAAAAGACACGGAAGAAAGTACTGTAGATTACATTATAATGAAGTTAAATTTAAGTGTGTGTGTGTGAGCGAGAGGTGACTGAGTGCGTGTGTGTGTGTGTGTGTTGCTGCTGTGTCATACTGTACCTCACACTGGGGAAGTGAAATTCGATACCTCTTCACGCTCTCAAACTTTATTTTTGGGGGCAGATAAGTTGGATGTGAATATTCACTTTTCCACTGTTTGTAAAGGCCTTGATACATGGATGATATTTTTGGTTTCAGGCAGCGTAGATGGGCATTTTTTTTTTCCACAACACCTATGACTTTTCCCCCACTCTTTTTGTTCAGTTTTGTCCTCATTAAACACCCCCCATCATTACTGCCTCAGACCTCGTTTTCCTCCATTACAGTTTCACTTCGCACCACATTTTGGTTTCGCTGCACTCCCCGCTCGCGACCCGACCGCTGTCCCGACCACGCAGGACGACAGGAGAGACGAGAAGACACATCCTACTTTTTTTTTTTTGTAATAAATGTTGTTCACAACACTTTCCTCACGGATGACTCTCGCCTTGTTTGTTTGTTTATTAATTTAAAAGGGAATGGCAGTCAGGTGATTGACGGGTTTAACTGGTAGTGAGAGGGTGTGGATTTTAATACTGCCTGACAGACAGGTATGGAGGGATGATGGGCTGCATTGTGTAGTGTCCAGGTTTTGGGGAGTGGTTGAACTGGACTTTCCAACACTGTTTTCTGACCATATTTTATTTGAAAAGTGACCCAAGTCCTGGGAAATCCCCTCCAATCAACCCATCACTCAATCAGTCAGATAGATTGATCAAGACTGAGCAGGCATGTTGAATATCTACCGATTGTAAGTCTCTCCGAGAGTGAAAACTTAAGTTAACGTTCACCTCTGTTTTCATCATTTATCCTGTGGCACAACAGGAAGCAGTAACTTGTAGTTTGAAGCTTTACGCCCAGACTCTCTGTACTTTAGGAGTGTTGTGGTTTTCTGAAGCTCTGGCAGCAGATAAAGGAAATGTTGCCAGTAGCTCAATGTGACTGAACTCAGAGATGCGGTTTGGAGATTAAATATGAAAACAAAACTCACTGCTGCCACAGCAACTTCACTCTAGAGCAGCAACGATTAATCAATTAATCGATTAGTTGTCAACTATTAAATTAATTGCCAACTATTTTGATAATCGATTAATCGGTTTGAGTAATTTTTTAAGAAAAAGAAGTCCAAATTCTCTGATTCCAGCTTCTTAAATGTGAATATTTTCTGGTTTCTTTACTCCTCTATGACAGTAAACTGAATATCTTTGGGTTGTGGACAAAACAAGACATTTGAGGACGTCATCTTGGGCTTTGGGAAACACTGATTGACATTTTTCACCATTTTCTGACATTTTATAGACCAAACAACTAATCGATTAATCGAGAAAATAATCGGCAGATTAATCGACAATGAAAGTAATCGTTAGTTGCAGCCCTACTTCACTCACTCTTTAAACAATGTTGTGTGCCACACGAGAAACCGATGAATAAGCTACAAATTGAGTAGTTAAAGTAGTTATAGTCAAATTATACCAAGTGGCACTTTGTTCTGAGATGTTGGTTTAACATTTGAAGTCCCTGAATGACCTGCATATTTTTCTCATTCCAGCTGAACCTAACCAGGATTCAACCTTTAATCTTGAGTGCTCTCACAGTCGCCATGTCTATATTTTTGCCAACTGCGTTAAAAAAACACCTTTTCACTTCACAAAACCTATAAAAGAAACGTGTGGCGAACTCCCATCTGCAGCTGTAAACATGCTGAATAGTGAATTTCTGACACCAAGTGATGATTTTTATTTGGACTTTTCAGCCCATTTCTCTTGATTTATTACTGGAAGAAAACTAGAGACTAAAGCAGAATTTGTCACAAATATTAGAATATGATACATTTGTAAATTACTGTTTCTACCATAAACTCTGGCTTTGAGAACCATTGATCTGTCTACATATTGGTTTAAGGGCATAATTCTGTAACCACTTCAATACTAAGCCTTGTTGTTCCAATGGGGGAAAAAAAAGTTAAAAACAGTGACACCTTCAGTAGCAGAGTAGTGACACAGGGTCGACAAATGACAGAAACAAATAATTTTATTTTAAAAATATTTCACTGCTGATACATACAATACACTCATCATACTCATATATATTTGCATAAAGTATACTCTTAACATGATAATATTTAAAGATTTGATACATTATTGTCAGGTGGGGAGAGGAGGGGTATATCGACAAGGGGGAAGGGGGGGGGGGCACTTTATTGTAGTGTGTAGCGTAAAAACATTGAAACAGAAAAATACCACTAGAACAGATACAGAGGTAACCTCGCCAGCTAGTAGCAGTATTAGAGGATGACGGGGGCACGCGCAACATCTTTTCAGCTTTTGCTCTCGCGACCCAACCGTGTGCACACTCGAACCAAAGTGATTTAAGTGCTCTAACTGTCACGAAGCCTCGAGTATAAACTTGGGTAAGTACTCTTTTATCGTGTGGACTTGTGTAAATGTTTTTTCAACCGAATTTGAACCGGGACAGGATGCTAAATACGATTTCCCCCCTTCGAATGTCAACCTCTAATCCGAAGATTTAGGCCCGCGCGCTCCAAGGTGGCCGGCGAGGTTTAAGAGATAGGTTGTGTTGAGGATACTAAATTATCATGTAGGAGAACAGACACTGAAACCATTCAGACGCTCTTACCTTTCCCCCCGCTGAGAAAGTAGAGTAGCTCTATCCCCGTTACAAAGTCCTATTTTGCTGGAGTACTGCCGTTCATTTCTATGACGTGTATCTGTCCGTCTGCTGCTTCACGCGCCCCCCGTCTGGATCACATAGCCCTCTCGACTTAAGGTAGTTTGCATTGACAGTTTACATTGTAGCCGCAGTACTTCAGCGTACTGTTAAGTGCCCGAGAGACCAAATCCAAGAGTAACTGTAGGATTTCAAAAACCCAGTCGAATTTCAACTCTCCAAATTCTCTTTGTGCAGTAGAATTACATTCTGAGAGGTATTTGTTTCAGTCAGAATCAGTTGCATTTTTCTTTATAAATCAGGAGTGATCCGATTTAGCCCTCCTGTTTCGAGAGTTAGTTAGGGAATAAAGTCTGAATAACTCTACCATGAGTGTTTCATGGGATATTAAGTTGGCACCCCACCACCCAGTTTCTGTGTTAGTGGGCCAATGGCAACGAGGCTGCCATCATCTGCCCTCCCTCCCTCTCCCCCTAGAGAGTAGTGGGAAAGGAACAGACCTTGGTGAAACGGTGGCCGAGAACATTTTCCATGTGGAAACACGAGGGACGCTCGATTTATCGTGGGTTGCAATTGAATTGCCGTCTTTTGAGACTGGTAAATGATCTGGAGAGATAAACCGAGCGCTCCTCAAAGAGGTGAAATATTTGAAAGAGAGAGGGGGAATCTGTTTTTGCCTGGATAAATGTATTTCTGCAGGAGGACGTTTTTTTTTTTTTTGCTGTAGCTTGGCCCAAACTGTAGAGCCCTCCTGTTGCTCTGACAAGCACAGAGGGCAAAGAATCAACTGTAGGAGGTTTACTGCCAGTTCACAAGGAGCTGGTGAAGTGTCATTGTTAGTGGATGAGGGGGGGGGGGGAACACACGTGCACACCGAGCACACCGAGCTGCTGCTTCCACCAGATGAAATGAACCTGATTTTCTCCATTATTGTCAAAATAATTGTAACAGTCATCAGAGCTGCACTCCAACTGTTATCTTTTCTCATTCCCTGTTGAGTGGAACTGAACACGCTGTAAAGACTTTGTGGCAAACTGTGTGTGAGAACAGACACACACCGTACCACATGAGAGAACAAAGCAGGTCATTGAGATTGCAGTCTGCAACAGCAATAACTGCATGATTTTTTTTATTTTTTTTTTGGGCTGGCATTAGAATGCGTAATCGCAACTAAATTCTTCAGCAAATACAACAGGTAGTTTTAGGTAGAATCAGTTGTACTTTTTAACTCAGGAGAAATTGGGTTTAGAATGACAGAGCAAAATATGTCAAAACTACAGAAAACATAGTGATATGTTATGGTTATAATCAAATAATGGAAACGGCAGCTAAGTGGCTTTTTTCAACTAACAAGGTTTCATCCTCAGCCAGGTGCTGATAACTAGACGCTCTTGGGGAAACTTTATGGTTTGAGGAACTTAAACAGGGTCCATTCTCTAACCAAGGACCCCTAAGTATCTTCCAACTACTTTCCAAAGCATCACCAGAGCCATGTTGGTACGACATAATCCTTTCCTTCTGTTGGCTACAAGAAGATTCTTTAAAATACAGTCACAGATCTTACAAAAGGGCCGTGGCGGGAGGCGGAAATCAGCTGTCCCCCGACACCACTCCACCCCTCCCTATCTAAAGTCCCAGATTTCAACCGCTGTCCTTGAAACGGAGCTGTCAAGAGTCCTTGTGTGGGTTAGGGTTGGTTGTGTGTTGACCTGGCGTGTGACAGGGCCCAGAGCCACCGCTAGACAGAGTTTAGTCGCCGAAGCGCTGATCGGCGGCCATGTCGGCGCCGCGAATCCTGTAACTTGTGATTCCACGCTGGCCTGTTTTCAGAGTGTTGGGCGGTGTTGTGGAGAGCCTTGCTTTTCAGCCAACAAACACTGCAAAAAAGAATGATCTTAACAGGTCATTTGCTCTTATATTGAGTCTTAAAGCTACACTAGGCGATATCTGTATGTAAAAACACACCAGCAACAGGGAAGAGAGTCCCATCCACACTAATTGAGAGACAGCAGTTTTGCCCTGTTGCCCTAAATTTAAGCGTGAAATCCAAACTGTCTCCGTCCAGAGAAAGCCGGACTCACCAGCGTTAGATTTTCTCCTCTCTCGTCTCTTTTGTATCTTTGGTATAAAGCATCACAGAGCGGCCGGAGTGTGTTGTGTGCAGTTTACTGACCTTCACCTTACAGGATTTCTGGGTACTGAAGTTCAAATTTTTCTCTTGCCAATGTGGAAAGTTACCTAGTGCAGCTTTAAAATCTTATTTTTCTGAAATTAGCCAGTGGGAGGAGATAATTCCACTTATTTCAAATGCCATTTCACTCATCTCAAGAATTTTCCTGAGAAGTGACAATGACTAACATTAGAAAGATGTGAAACTGCCTCACCTCATTGGCAGACTTTACTTGATTTAAGAAAACTAACACTTAAAACTCAATAGTAGATTAAATGACTTGTTAAGAGGGATATGTTTTGCAGTGTATCTCTTTAGAAGGGGCGGGAACCTGGCAGCCATCGCACAACCCGACTGAACTCTCTCCACCGGTGGCTCTGGCGTTTACGAGGGAGTCTCTCTCTCTCTCTCTCTGCTCCTCCTCCTCCTCCGCCGGACCTCACAAAGGCCAGGGCAGGTCGCTGAAGTCGACGGGCCCGCCCAGGCCGGCGTCCGCCTCCAGCAGGGACATGATGACCGCCATGGCCGCCTCGTCGTTGCTGGGGCTGCTGGAGCCCGGGTCGTCCATGATGTCTATGCTCAGGTGGGAGTTGTCGCCTGGACGGAGGACGACAGAGGAACAATCGGTTAGGTTCATTTGGGGGGGGGGGGGGGGACATGGATGAAGATGAGAATACAGCCGGATAAACTCGATAACTGACTGGATGGATTCGGGGTATTCTGCTGTGAGAGAACAGTAAGTCTGCATGTGTTCGACTCAATCAAAATATTACAGGCTGGATTAAGTTTATCCTATGGCATGTGTGTGTGTGTGTGTGTGAGACTCACTCATGATGGACTGGTTGGAGTAGGGGTACCCTATAGAGTCGGGTCCCGGGATGATCCCTGTGGTCGGCAGCTCGGGTGTCCCTCCGTTCTGAATCTACACACACACAGATCGGTTTTCAGCAAAGACGGGAATTAGTGTTCAACCGCAGAGGCACAGACACGAGGCGCATATCACATTTCTTTCTTTCTGTTTCATTTCAAACATTTTCCTCAAAGAACTTGTGTTGATGCCCATGGGAAAGAAGTGTCACATTTGAAAAGTTGCTGCCCTTGTGAGAGAAAAACAACAAATTCTGCACAAGTCGGTGGGGAAAGGGAACGGAATCTGAATTTCTGATGTGGTAAATGGTGCCAGTAATAAATATGCATAACTGTCATAGATAAATATCAGTCAGTCAGTCTGGGGATTCAGTTAGACGTCTCTCTTTTGGTCTTTGGTGCATTTCAATTACAACAACCTCATTATATGCATTCTCCTACCACAGACAAAATGTCTGTTTACTTGGCGATATTTCAAAAACAGATTTTTTTAGGCCATCAGATGGTCGCCAATAACTTCAGTAATATTACACAGTGAGATTTACTTTCGGAGTGGCGTCGAATTTTTCCAAATTGTGAATATCTTATTTTGAAACGCGACTCCTCGCATATTGTTCCCGATCCACAGAGAAAGACACGCACAGCTCAGGTTTCAACCGCACCGAAGATTTGATATCCTGAGACCAGCTAGCGCACTCGCACACGGAAGAAACGTGACAGAAGCTCCAGTTTCGCATAACAAAAACCGATACTATATGGAGGAGGAAGCTACGAGTGTGTGTGTGTGTGTTTGTGTGCGTTACCTTCTTGCCCCCTGGGGAGCAGGTATCAGGCGGAGGGGTGCTGGTGATGTTTAGAGGGCTGGAGCCACAGCTGGAGGGAGAGGAGCCTCGGATCCTGACAGAGAGAGAGAGAGAGAGAGATGTTTCAGTGTGTGTACATGGATAAAAGCAGACCAAGGCTACATGCACACTGACGCAGAAAGTCATTATTCATTTTGGTTTCCCCTCATGTGACGCAGATCTGACGTCTTCTAAATCGGTGTGAACAGCAACAAGCGGCATGTGCACGAGACCTCCGAGAGACTCGCGTTCGAACGCTCGTATCGCAATCCCTCGGCGTTGCCATGGCGACAAGTAAATGTTGCATCATTCAACCTGAGGCCGTTGTCATAATTTTTGGTGCGACAGCAGCTTGGCTGAGCAGCGTTAGCACGGCGGCGGCGAGACACAACAATGGAAAGAAAGACAAACAGCCGACGGCGCACACTGAAACCGAAAACACGTTGGAGACAAAAAACGAACGCTACGTCTTTTGTTTGCTGTTATTATGTGCACACGCATATTTTTCAGCATCACTGTCAGTTCATATTGGTATCAGATACGGGTATACGGGTTACATTCTGGAGTTGAATGAAGGATGTTCGGGCTGAGAATAAAATATCGGGATATCGCGACCGGGTTCTGATATCTAACTAGGATCTAGGCCACAGGAGTTTTCCACTCAAGGACCCGATAAAATTCCAATTTCCTACCGGTTAGACTGCCTGGTTTGAGATTTGGAACACAGCGATTGCGTCTGCTCTCACCTCTGGATCTCCATCACTTCTTCGGCGATCATGCGGCCGATCTTGCCGGCGCCCGCTCTCGTGCCGCCGGGGATGCCGGGCACCGTCTGCAGCGCCCGCCTTCCTCCGCCTGCTGAACGACACACACACACACAGCAAGGCGATCATGAAAAAGTGATGTGGGCAAAATAGTTGAGGGAATATTTTTCAGCCACACTTGATGGGCTGGTACGTCTTTTTATTAAAAAGGTTCAGGTGGTGTTTTTTTTACCTTCTGAGGTGAGAACACTGTCCATGCTCTGTGGAGAGGCGGCAGATTGAGGGTAGTCTGAGCCTTCCATCATGGGACACCTGGAGAGGAAAAACGCACAAGAAGAAACATCCTGAGTGTTTTCCTTGACATTCATTTTGTTCATTCACAGGAAGAAAAATGTAAATACAAATTCTCAGCCTTCAAGAAGATGCGTAGATCAGTACTTACGACACGACGGTGTTGGTGGAGACGATGTACTCCACCTCCTTGGTCCAGGGGTTCATGAAGCTGAACCACCGGCTCCTCAGCGTGATGAAGGAGCCGTCTTTGATCTTGAACTTGTAACAGTTGGTGTTGATCTTCTCTCTCATCTGTAGCACTGTGGGGGGGGGCGGAAACACAAATATGCAAGGTAAGTTAGGCAAGTGTAGGACAAAGATCTGATTCACTCATCCATTGAGACCCGTTTAAGTCCTTGGCTCATTTTTTCATGTCCCTAGTCGGTACCTTGTCTGTGGCACTCTGCCAGGTGGCCGATGTCATCCTGGTGGAAATACTCATAGAAGGAGGTTCCCAGCAGCTCCTGGGGCAGGTAGGCTAGGATGGCTGTGGCTCTGGAGTGGAAAAGGAAACAGAGGGAGTTTGGGTTTACTGGCAACTACTTGTTTCTGGCGAATAAAAACAATGGCAATCCAGGAAATTGAAGAATTCCCAGACACATTGATCGTCCGCAAAACTTTTGTTTAGCTATTTGGAAGGTCTGCGTTGAAACTCAGCAATGAATGACAGTCATACTCTCCAGGCAGAGGGACAGTTGAGGATTATGGTTTAGCTTTTTAGTCATTATACAGCATGAAAAGATGGCAAAACAGTGTGGGTTGGCAGAATGAAAGAAATAAGAGAAACAGTTCCATTGCCATCTGAAGAGACGGAGAGAGAAAATCGAATCGATGATAGAGTCCAGATGGGTTGTTTAAAAGTAGGCAGCATTCAAAGGCTATGGAAAGGAAAAACGAAATATGTCCACACACACGCACACAATCTGCTAAACCCCCCCCCCCACGTTCTCCCGCTCCCTCACCTCTGGTCCACGAAGACGAATTTGCCGTCGATGGCGTGCCGGGAGACGTACTCGGTGGGCTTGACGCGGATGTCGGCCAGGCTGGGCTGGGGGACGATGTGGGGGTGCAGCCGGCCGATGGCCACCAGGCAGCTCAGGTTGCAGCCCTCGTTGTCGGGCTCGTTGTCCTCGTCGAGGCCCATCTTGGTGGGAGGCCAGCTCTTCAGGTAGCCCGTACTGTGGATGGTGCAGAAGCTCTTGCGGTCCGCTGCGGAGAGCGAGGAAGGAGAGACGGAGAGAGAGAGAGAGAGGGGGAGTTAGAGGTTATAATTGGTGGTGGAGTTGGCGGGAGGCCATCCCATACTGTGTGGGTGATGAAGATGCTTACGGGTCGCTGAAGAGAAACGCAGCAGGGTGTATTCGTATTGGTATTATGAAACAGATACTCCCTGACCTCAGTTCTGATTAGCTGAGTCACGCATGTGAACAGTAAGTGCATGTAATGTAATACAACATAAGAAATTAAAACCGATCCCTTTCACACAAACATTTGCGTCTTTTCTTATTACAATGGGGTGTCACTCCACTAGCTGTGCTGCTGTAAAGCCTGGCCTATATTGCTGACTTATATATATCCAAATATATTTATAGGTAATATATTTTTTTTATATGGTTCATATATTTATAGGACCCAAGATAGGAAGTCAGCTTGGGTGAATGCTCAGGGTCGGCCTAAGATATACAGTACTGTGCAAAAGTCTTAGGCATATGTCAAAGATATCCATAAAGCGAAGATGCTTTCAAAACGATGAAATGAAAAGTTTCTGAATATCAAAAATTTACAATAAACATCAGTCTACTGGCACACTAATGCAGAAAACAAATAAACATCTGAGACTTCTAAGAAATGTATATAAAAAATCTAGGGTGTCTAAGACTTTTGCACAGTACTGTATATGAGCCAGTTTTTTAAGCTTGTCACAGCCTAAAGTGTTCCTGGTTATTGATCGCTTTAGAAATCTACATTTCCTGCCCCGTAACATGAATGTGAGTATTTAGGTCAAGACACTGTATCTCCAAGTGACTCCGAATGGTTGCGCCAGTTCAGAAAATAACTGTGTTCTTCCCATTTGGCACACAAAGCACAACATCAGGAGGAGGAACAAAGTTTTCCTCTATGAAATATTCATCTAAAACACTAAAAAATTCAACATGAACGGTGACACAGCCGATGTCGGGCTGCGTGCCTCTGCTTAAATGACCTGCAAAAAGTTCTCCTGACTAAAGACATTCAGTTTACACTCCAGCGGCTCTTGTCGGGTAACGAGCAGAGCGAACACGCAGCCGGCCATATGCTCTATCTGCCCTGAGGCGGCTGCGGCTCAAACCAGGCGACGAGCTGAGCGGAAAGTGGAAGTGCAACGAGATAAAAGACTTGCGATATTTTGATAAACAGTCTCAACAGCAGACCGGCAATTCATATCGATCTTGATAATGTGGGGTTAATGGGGTTGAAAGCGGAAGTGCTCAACTGAGACGTCAATGAAGTAAAAAAAAACAAAAAAAAACAGTTGTCTGAAGATTTTTTAAATAATGGAAATACAGTCAAATACAGTATCAAAGTATGCATTTGCAGGGTTTTTTTTATATCTGCAAAACCTGGTCAAATTTGAGAGAATCCATGTTGTCTTTTGTTTTTACCGTTTATACTGTTTATCGTGCTTATCCATCTTATCTATTGGTGATTTATGAACTGTGTGGTTATGTCTGTGTGTTCTTTAGCTCTTTAACTCCAACTCTAAACTATTACATGCAAGATTGTATTTTTTTTTATATACAGTACTGTGCAAAAGTCTTGGGCACCCTAGATTTTTTATATACATTTCTTAGAAGTCTTAGATGTTTATTTGTTTTCTACATTAGTGTGCCAGTAGACTGCTGTTTATTGTAAAAAACATTTCTGAATTGATATTCAGAAACTTTTCATTTCATTCGTTTTGAAAGCATCTTCGCTTTATGGATCTCTTTGACATATGCCTAAGACTTTTGCACAGTACTGTATATACATGTGTTTATTGATTTTTGATTCAGAAAACATTATGACGTCGAAGCAACACACATCAACAAAAATAACAATTAAAAGAGGGACAAAATCAAAACAAAACAGAACATCTCGGCTCACAGACCCACACATTCAAACAGGCAAGTGACTCAGGAATTACATAAAATAAAAATAACATAGCAGGTATCACACAGATCCATACTACATAAACCCTCTTGTAAGAATAGCAGAGATATCTAAACCAATATATGACATAAAAGGCTCCCATGTTCTACGAAATACATTGTCTTTGCGATGTAACATGCATGTCAAATAGTCCAATGATACATATTCACGTATGACCTTATGCCAATATGTTTTAGATGGAACTTTGTCTGTTATCCAGTTCAAAAGAATGCATTTTCTTGCACAGAATGTTAGCATTTTGTAGAGTTTCCCCTTTATATTTATCAGTAATAAAGCCATTCGGTATCCCAAGTAACATGCATAGTGGATCACACTCTATAGTAATAGATAGGATCTTATTAATTTCCCGCCCTATAATCTGCCAGAATTGCTGTATTTTCCTGCGAGACCACAGGCAATGGGTGAGACTACTTGTCTCTATTTTACACTTGGGACATTGGGGGGAGGAGTCAATGTTAAACTTATGGCGTTGGGAGGGGGATATGTGGGGCAAGACTGTATTTTTAACAGACCTGCCTAGTTAAATAAAGGTTAAATAAATAAATAATGGTGTGTGAAGAGGCGGACTTCCTTGGTTGTGTAACGGCGATGCTCCCATGCTAACTGAGGTGTGCTTCCTGGGTCTAGGGGGGAATGTAACACTAAGAATAGTCAAGGAGGAAAACCAGGAACACAGGGAGTCTTCCTTTTCATGTGAACACAAAGAGCCACCTGATATCCTGAAATTAATTATGTTATATCCCTGGTGTGGTGTCCAAAGGAGGATGGGGTGAAGGGCTTTCCACTGGGACTAAAACATGAGAAATGTCGGGGGAGACGCTTTCAAGAGCACAGAAACAGAGAAAGAGCTGCTAAATAAATGTACAAAATCACACTGACTTCCATCGAATTACACAAGCATGACACCAATCGAAATGCCGTTTCCTTATGACTTTAACACTTTAAAAAAAAGAATAGTGTCGTACCTTTCTTCTTAGAGCAGGTGGAGGGGAAGTCTTTGTCCTCTACTTTGACAGAAGGCCTGTTGCACTTCATCCTGCAGAAGAACGACCGCCTGGCTCCGGAGCAGAGTCGGGACGGACCGGGGGTGATGTCTGTCTTCACTGGAAGACCGGCTGGAAATACACACAACATTTTGAGTCTTTTAGTACCTTGAAGTAGTATCTGATAACAGTACTTTTAAGGGACACTGCAGATTTAGACATAAAGGTCAGAGGGGAAGAGAAGGAGAACCTGCATGAGAAATCATCACTAACCAGCTTCCTAATTCTGTAAAAACGTGTGTGTGTTTGTGCTCGCTTACTTTTAGCGTCGATGAGCCTCTCGCGGGGGGCCGTGTCGGAAGAGGACAGTTGCTCTTTGACTTTGGCAATGTCCTTGGGGTGAAGGTAGTCAAACAGACTCTGACCTATCAGGTCGTTCTGGAGAGAGGGTGGGAAAGAGATAAAATAATATCAGAGAGAGCGAGAGAGAGAGAGAGAAGGGAAATGAAAGGGGGAATGGAGGGACAGAGAGAACTGAAGAGAGAAGGCCGGCACTAGGCATAAACTGATGAGGACAAGTGCAGAACTAATGACATTTGCTTCCTAGTAATAGGTAATCCGATAGTTTAAATGTTGGCCTAATAGTTTATTTCCATTAGTTTTAGTAACATTCAAGCTTCCTGGGGCAAGATCTAGTCTGAAGGGAAGACAATCCACAGCTGCCTCTAGTATTTCACTGAGTTTTGTTGTGTAGAGGTGCACCGAGTATCTGTAGTATCGGAATCAGTGCCAATTTAGCTCCAAAGAAGATCATACTCAGCAAATGAAGCCATCCCGATACCAGCTGTTTAATGAGCTGTGCTTCGGTGCAATAAAATACTTTTCTAGCAGGAGGAAAAACGTCTGCAGCATGGCAGTTCTTTGATCTCAGTGAAGCAAAGTACCAGCTGTGCCAAGCTAAGGTGTCTGGAGATGTGAAGCAGCTTCCTCAAGCCAAAGAGGGCTGGAATAATACTGGAAGTGAGGCATTTCCGCCTTCAAAATAAAAGTGTGAAGTCTGTCACCGTCACTTTTGGTAAAAAGAATAATGGACGTAAACGGGGCTTTTTGGGTAAAGAAAATCTCCATTCACTGTAGAGCAACTTCAAATATATTCACTTAGGTTCTTTCCATTACTCAAAAAAATGCAGCTCTTGTTCATCAATATGGGTTTTATTCTGAATTTTTGACTGGAAGGCGTTATTAGTGCTTGAGCTGAGCACTCAATAAGAGCCACGTTCGTTTGTGACACTTTTCAAGGCGCATTACTTAGTAGCATTATGAATATGTATTTTCAGTGCATATTTTGATCAAGTGAAGCACTTGTTTCTGTAGTTTTATAATAGGCCATTAACAGGCAGCATGAATTGAAGTTAACCGAGTGATCCTCGGATGAGTACTCACATCGGCCGACTCATCAGTTCTGACAAATTGGAATCGGTGCACCACTACTGCTGTGATTATTGCTACAGAAAATATGTAATGTGGTGGCTTTTCTGAGAAACCGCGGGGCAATTTATGTCTTTAATTTGCAGTAAAACTGCTGGGATACGCAGAAGTTCCAAGTGGAATAGGAAGTTGTGATGGTCTGCTGCTTGACAAGAGCTTTAATTAGACTATTCACTGTGGCAAAATTCTGCTGATTTGGGAAATTCACTGTTCTTTGCATTATTGAAAAAGATATAAAGGGTTTTTTTCTGCACAAAGAGAGTGGAAATAGGTCAAAACTGCAAGCCTTTGTTTAGGGAATAATTGACTTTGCATAAAAGAGATCACAAAAGTTGTGATGAACTACATGTAAAAGATTTTACAATGACTATATACAGTAGTTGGCTGATTATGATACCCAGTTTGTTGACAAGGCAGTTTCTACATTACTGTGCACTGTCACTGTCACTGTCAGCATACCTGGCTGTAGTTGAGAATCTTGTAGACCGACTCAGATACAAAGAGTATCTTGCCACGATCACACCCAACCACAAACAGGAAACCATCAGCAGCCTAGATTGATCAAACACAAAGAAAACACTGAAATATACTGATGGGGTTTTCACAAATGTCGTGTCCTCATAATGTGTCACGTCTAAGTGACAGTGACTTAAAGTTAGCTGTTTCTGCTGTTGACTAATCAGCAGAAAAAGAGTCTCATATGATCAGAAGAATATGAGACAAAAGAACAGACTGCCGACTTTTCATTATGGGCCCCTATTTTGATATCAGGATACATTTTTCAGCTCCATAATGCATATTTTGACTTTTTTTGTATGACAATAAATGCTTCAATATAACGTTACAATAATTCAGTGGAAAACCTTTTGAAGCAATGCAAACAGACAACACTGTATTTAACTATGACGGAGATACATGAATGACTACACAGTGCAGTATCAAGAAAAAAGTACTGTTGCATCTACTTCAAAATGTTGCCCGACAGTGCGTCATGACCTTTAGATGCCTAATCCTCGGTACTGGACTCACCCTTAGTATCAAGTGCTTCAGTTCATCGTCTGAGAGGAAGGAAGGCTTGTAGTTGGCCTCTGTGTAGGGGTTGGCTGCACCTAAAGACAACAGCAAACACTCATCTCACACCCGTGCGTATTCTTAAGTTACATCTCAAACGTGGCAAAAACAATTTCAGAATGACTATATCCCTTCGCTTGCACATGATATCACTTTGCATCCCTCCCAGAACCATTCAGTGAGTCAAAGCTGTAATCTGCTGTTTTTACATTTACTTCCAAGTCGACTGTGAACCCAGAATTTCAGTAAACTTAAAGGTCCGTTAAGGAAGACTTGAAAGGGTTATTGATCAATACCGATGACTCAGCCGAGTACTGGGCCAGGTGCTGAGATTTCCGGCGCTCAAAGCTCACTCTCCGGGTATAAACCCTTGGAAACAAGCGCCCCTCCTCCCACCCCTCCCATTTTCAACTGCTCGGAGATGGATGACGGTGCTACGAGTGAGCGACTGCCATCATAACACATTTTGTTCCCCAACCAAAAGCAATGACAAAGCAGTATTATGTTGCATGGTGATAAATCACCTCTGCACTAGACATTTCTGTTGGCTCTAAATTAGCTAGCTCTCTCATCTGTATGACAAAATGGGACTTCTTGCAGATCCACTTCAGTTTGTCTAGTTTGTCTCTGTCTCTCTCTCCATCCAGCCACCCCCAAGCAGTCCCGTGCCTCCGAACAGTCCCGACCATTCAACCTATTGTTTACCCAACCGCCAATGCGCCCGTCCATTCCCCCCTCACCTCTGAGTGTCTTCATGTGCTGGACGGCCATGCGCAGGACGGTCAGCTTGTCCAGCTTGCGGGACATGGCGTTGCAGGTGGGCACCAGGGACGCCAGCTCGTCGATGAAGCTGTTCATCTTGTCCCTGCGGCGCTTCTCGATCTGGCTGTGGGCCTCTCTGTGGACGGGGGAGAGCCCAGCAAGGCGTTAGCAGGCGGCTAGCCGTTAGCGTACACCGATTACACTCCTGGCTTCCTCGTATACTATCCAAGTAAGTTCTCTCGGTTATGCGTTTCGGGGCACTTTACCTGTTTTATAAAGAATCCTAGAACTACACAGAGCAGAGAACCAAGATGAGGCAAGTTATCCGTCAGCGGCTGGCATCCTTGTAAAAGAAGCTGCTCTGCGAATTACCCGGCATCTCGCAATCTAATCTAGCATGATACAGATCAGCCATCGAAGTACCGAGAAAACGTCGCTCTTCAGACGGAAGGCAAAATGCCATCTTATGCGTCTTCAGGACTCTAAGAACACATCCTTGCGTCTATCCGACCTGTCCGCTCTGCCTTCACTTCAACCTTGGCTACACCAGCCGCTAATGAAAAGGAGAGTTCTTTCCACAGAGGAGAAAGAGGGCCTGTCATCAGCCATTAGCTGTGCTCTTACAGTCCCTCAGTTCCACATAATACTCTGATCTATACACTTCAATGTATAAAGTTTCGCATTATCAACGTACACAAAGCGGCCTCTGTCTTCCGATCGGACGGAGTGACATTTAATTCATGTCGGAGAGATTAGAGGGCCGGGGGGGGGTATGAGTGAGAGGAAGAGGGGAAGAAAGAATGATACAGTATGTGAGAGAGAGAGAGAGAGAAAGGTAAAGGTAAAGAAGGAGGCTTGATACCTGGCGTTCTTTATCCGGCCCTGTTGGTCACTGGAAAGACAAACAGAGAAAGATTAGAGAGGGAGCGTTGCGAAGGGAAACTCCTCAGAAGGTTAAAAAAAAAACAAAAAAAAAACATAAATCTCACGGTTTGAGGTTCGAGCCAAGGCGGGAGATTTATGAGACAGAAAATATTTTAAGGAGCGAGGACGGGGTCAGTGAGGGGCGGGGTGGGAACGGGGGCCACGGCTGGGACAGAAAAACCTGTAGCCAGCCAACCCCGTTTGTTGTGTTTAACGACATAAGAGCTTATGCAACCAGATAAAGCTGCTGGCTATGTTTGACTGTGCATAATGATGCAATACAAATATTACGTAGCGTCTGATTAAACTTCTTTTACACTGACCCAGTCTCTCTATCTCTCTCTCACACATGATATAACATTCCCACTAATGGAGAATTCCCACTAATGTGTGTGCTTTCCCTCTGGAGTTGTGATTAAAGTTGAACTTGATTGGCTCATTGCAGCAGCAGGGAACGGGATAAAACTACAGTAAATAAAAGCATATTGACGATTAAAGCTACATTTTCACCATTCTTACCTTCCCAGTTTATCCTTGTCTGGGTCCATGTCACTAAAGAGAAAAAGACAGGTGATATTAGTTTCATCCGGGCCATCATAGCACACTCAACTGTTCCACTTCAGAAATGTTTAACTCAGCAGAAGATAATAAAAGAGTTCAGCGGGTTCAGTGTTTTTTTTTGTTTTTTTTTCCAGTACATTGATTATTCTACAGTGCAAAAAAAAACAGTCGATCGCAGGCCTTTGCCGCTTGAGCTCTTGACAAGCTATGAGCGTGAAGCCGTGTTTGAACTTACTCGAATGAGAAGCCATCGATTCTGCAAAGAAAAAGGAAACGAAACATTTTCTCAGTGTGTTGAATAATGCACATATTTTGAAAACGATTACGAAAAGACTGTGAAAGTTTGGTTGCACAAAAACAGCTGTGCGGTTTATGACTACAATGAGGTCAGTAATCGTCCGTCCTCCTCTCCTTCTTCCTTTCCTTCCCCTCTCCGTCTTTCTTCCTTCCCTTCCTCCCCCCTCTCTCACCTTTCTTTGTTCCCTTTTTCCTGGCTCTCTCTCCCTCCTTCCTCCCCTCTTTCTTTCGTTCCTCTCCTTTCCCACCTTCGCTTTTTTCTTTCGATCACCTTTTTCTCTTTCCTTCCTTCCGTCCTTATTCTTTTGTCTCCTTCCTTCCTTTTCTTGTTTTCGCTCCTTTCTTTGCTCCCCTTTTTTCTATTCCCTCCTTCCTTCCTATCCTTTTCCCTTTACCTCTTACCTTGCTTTTCTTTCTTTCCACCTTATTCATTTCTTTCCCTTTCCATCCTGACATTTTTTTCTTTGCATATTGCCTTCTTTCTTTCCCTTCCTACCCCCCACCCTCGTCTTTCTTTCTTTCCTTCCTTCCTCCCCTCCTTTCTTTCCTCCATCCCTCCTTCCCACCCTGCTTACTGGTAGTCGGTGGTGCTCCCCTTCCTCTTGCGGGTGTAGTCCATGCCGGGTGTGCTGATGGAGCTGGAGATGAGGTCGGTGGAGCCGGGGGACATGAAGTCGGTCATCGTAGACGAGATGTCCATCCTTTGGTCTGCCATCAGATCATCTGCAGCGCAAAGACAAAACACCTCTGTTATGCACCCAGGGTATCCGACCGGCTTTTTGAAGGAATTCCTAAGCAAGGTCAAAGGTCAAGATCAAAGAGGGAAAACAGCACCAGTGGGGTGAGTTTCACACATGGACAGGGTGGGGGACTGAGTGCAACAACAACCTTCAGGGGCAAAGATTACAAAACATCCGGAACCTCTACACCCATAATAAACACTATTGGAAATCATTCAGAGATCTCATGCATGGAAAAGAGGGGAGAAAAAAAACAAGATACTGGACATTTCCCAAAGACAGACTGAAAAACACTTGCCTGATGTGTTTAAAAGTTTAAAAAAAGGCAGGGAGTGTCCCCACACTCACCACAGATGTTCATCACAGCCTCTGTGTTAAAATCATCTCCTTCCATCCACTCTAGAGCCCTCGACTGTGGACACAACACACAAAAGCATCACGTTTGCAGCAACGAATCATCAGTGAGGTCATTTTGAAATTGTGCAATAAAAACAAGCGCGAGTGTGTGTGTGTGTGTGTTTGTGTTTGTGTTGCCTGGACACCGTGGGCAAAACATGCCATCTAGATCAAATGTGGTGGGAGAATAAACAGGAAGCAGCTATTGTCTGCATGTATACATCTCAAATTATTTTTTTCCCCAGGAGAAATAGGCCATACCATATTGTTTTCATGAAAGAAATAAACCTGAGTGGTGATGTGTTGTGTGTGTGTGTCCCAATTACCCAATTTCAACCCACAAAAGTAATCAAAGTGACTCCAACTGATATTTTCCCAGCTGAATTTGACCCAGTTTTGCACCGCCTAACCACTTTCAGAAATGCTGACAATGACTCAAAACACTATAATCCTGCTTAAAGAGCCTTCCCTTTAGCTGGCTACCTAGTTAAATTATTAGGTTACTTAAATAGATAGAACACAGTGTAGTAAGTGATTAAATTTAGGGCTTAGTGTGCAAGAACATATCATTCCAGTGGGTGCTAGCGGCATGTTATGGAGACAAAATACAGCACCAGTTTATTGTTGACTATAATGTGCTTAAAATTAGAAAAGTGTGATAATCATGTGATGTTTACTTGAATTGTCTACATTTTCATAAGATTTAGGTTTGCTAGTGGGTATTAATCCAGTGGTTGAATCTTAAGACATTGATGTTTTGAGAAAAAAATTGCAGTTAGTCCTCTTCCTAGAAAGCTCAATATCAAGTATCAAGTTCCTAAAAAGCTCCCAACTTGCCTGGTAAAAAAAACTCCCTAGTAAACGCAAGCCAGCAACTAGGACAAAGAACAACGAACCAAAAATGGGCATGGACAGTCAGGTTTAGATATGAATGAAGATATGAATGTACAATGTGAATGGAAGTGCACTTATGTAGTCTCTAGTAGACATGATTTTGCTTATGTGCTGCAGCCTCAGTTCCAACTGGCTGTGACAATGTTGTTGCCTCCTTGCTCTTCCTCTTAGATCAAGTGAGTAAAAAACTGCCACCTTGTCATTTACTGAACTAATTTATATTACTCAAAGGAAAAATCTGCCCTGAAACACTTAAACACTGTTACTTTGAATGAAAGCAACAAGTTACTGTCCTCTGGGGGTTGTTGAAAATCATTCTGGGAAATGTAGGAAATCACTAACCGAAGTGGAAGTAGACAAAGCAGTTGTGGTAAGAGAGGAAAAGTAGCTATCCGAGGGTCGATTTTTCCTTTAATATATTCCACTCACTGGCAGTTCTCACAGGAAGCAGACTGAAGTTATACACTAGATCAATAGGCCTTTCTTGATTCTATTCAGCCTCTCTGAAATATGAGTTGGAGCAGACTGTACATACAGAACAGGGCTTGTCAAGGCTCAGACGGTTCAGGTACCTGGATAGGAAACTGGAACAGGCCTCCTGGATTGGCCCGGTGTCGTCTGGATCAGCCTGGTCTGATCCGGTCTGGCCTGGTGTCAGTCTGGTTTGATTCTGTTTGACCTAGTTTCATCCGGTTTGATGTCGCCTGTCCCTGGTACGATCTGGCTTTTAAGCAACTGGTGTAACTGGTCTACCTCTGGAGAGAGATGAGGAGAAATGACAATGTCAGTAAGGTCTGATGTTTTGTTTGATTTACAAGCATAACACACTGACAGCTCTCTTTGACAAATCTAAAAATAAAAATATACAAAATACAAGAGATCAGAAAAATGAACAAGACCACATTAAATAAACAATCAGCATCTACAGTTTGGCAAACCCAAGCAAAAACAAAACATGGCACACATTCAAATAAATCAAGAGAACTCCTCTTATGTTCGTTACAGCTGACCTGAAAAATGGAATAACTGAATCTAGGCTAATTGAATCGTTTCCTGGAATTTGCTCTATTTGGTGTGCAGATGAAAGCTAAAAGCAGATTTCTCTATTTATGCACTGACATGTAATTTCCATGACTAGATATGATGATGAATATGATTTTGCAGAGTGGCTGCTCTATACTGTAACCTTGAAGGAAAACACTTCAAAGCTTCTTGCAGATTCCCTTAGGAGTATTGAGTTGCTATCCCTGCCATCTGTGATCACTATGCCACGAATGTGAAATTTAACCCTGAATTTGAAAGTTTGTGTTAATCAGGATTAAATGTTAGCAAAATCTCATAGCCTAGTGTGGCTATGAGATCCTAGAAGCCTCAGCTCTGGACAGGTTTCCTTTCCAGCAGGGCTGGGTGATATGCAAAACATTAATATCACAACAATCCTAAGAAATAATCTTCAATATTGATATAACATCATCTGCTAACATAGGCAAAATCACACGTTAAATAGGCTAGTCAAATTGATGTTCATCACATTAAACTGCATGGCAATCTCATCATAGATCTCATTTTGCGAGAGATTTTATTTGCTTATTATCATTAAATTAGACAACAGAATTGTGTATCATGATAAATCTATATTACTTCCTCACAATATTATTCTACTGAAAGATAGGATAATACTGATTATTGCCCAGTCCTCTTTCCAGGCCACATTTCCTTGACCTAACAGAGATTTTTGCTAGACATTTAAGGAAAGGTATTTTTTATCAGTTTTGGGAGTATGGATCTAGGTAATTCATACTGCTTCATGACCAATTTCCAATGTTACTTTCAACACATGTTGTGCTTTAAATATGCCTTTTATATCATTACAGAAGAAGAGTAGTACCAAAGTTGTGCACCATTTGCTTTTATTGGGTGAGAAAAAAGCCCAGAAATTAACTTCCACATTCACAAAAACGGTCCTCATTCCAAGTAAGAAGCACTCATTACATCAGCAGTTTTTCTTAACACGCTCCATTCAGACTCACTGGCTTTTAGGGAAATTAGCCCCAATAAAGAATTTATGTGTGTTATTCCTATGATCTTGAATAGGCTTAGCTTAGTTTAGATTTATACACACAAAAAGGGCAAGACTGTATTCTGTAATTTACTTAAAAGGTAATATTGTAGCACTTTAACATTGCCATCTGCTATTGGCTGATCTTTGGTAACAGGTGTCACCTTCTATAGAGTACAACAGGTGGTGACAACAACTGGGTCAGGCTTTATATCACGCAGGCTTTATATCATGCAGATTTGGGTTACTGTTTAATAATCACCATTCCCAGTGTCAACATGCAGCTCTGGATACAATAGCCTATTCAACTTTTATAGGAGTAATTTGTAGATTTAGAAAATTATGAACAACTTTGATGTACAATAAATGTCTTCTACTATAAACCAGTGCAATTTTATTCCTTGCATGTATTAAATCTTAGCTCTTTTGTGTGTCTTTTTTCCTGCAGACATATCCTGCTCTGCAGTCCTCCCTCCTCTTCAGATACTATCAGCCTGTCTTTCACTGCATGATTCCCCTGAGACGGCTTACTAGAAGTCATTTGTTTGCGACTAGTTGCAATTCTGAGAAGGTTGAATGAGGCCACACTGTAGACAGACTTCATGAATAGGCCTACGTGTTGTGGTGGTTACAGGTCAACATAGTCCTACTTAGAGCCGTCTGTTATACAGCCCAATGGACACAAGTACACAAGATCAAAGACATGTCAGGTGTTGTTCCTCGTCCTCCACCTCAGAACACTGAGCCATTAGGCGGGTTAGGTTCTATAAATCTGGCTTTACATTGTGCATTTTCACTTTCTTGCAACTTTTGAGTTACATAGTAGAACCAGGTATTGAAAATAATGAGTTTGCCTTGTATCCTTGTACAAGCACTTCGCTATAATAGTTTGACGAGATGCCCTTATACAGTCACAGTTTATCAGGAGTCTGTCAAAGCAAAATTTCTGCCTGGTTCACTTCCCTACAGTGTCCATAAATGCACCTGTTTAGAAACACACAGTGTAACTCTGACTAGCAGTTAGACACAGTCTCTACCACTATGCAAGCAGATTAACTCTGATTGCACTGAAGGGAGACATGTAGCCAAACTGGGTGACCATACCTAATAAATCCATTGACCATCAGTTACAGTCATTAAATTAAATTAGAAATAGTTTAGAATGCAAGTTATTTTACAACATTTAGGCCCATTTCAAAAATAAAAACAACATAAAGATAAATTACTAACAAAATACACACATTATGAATGGTAGGCTATATAATGTTAGACCTCGCTAAACAGATGGGGTAAACATGTTATGCTGTTTCGGTCTATTGCAGAAATTAGTGCTAAGAAAAGCTAAGGAAACCTAGTGCTAATTTTAGTTAAGGACTTCACTGAGTGAAGTATTAGGCTGCCACTCGAAGACACTGTTAATTCAATTTAGTGTTTTATTGGCTGACTGTATGTTCTCCTGAGTGATTGGCTGCCTGCTTGTTCTACTGATTGTTTTTAGAACTATTGAATAAGTGATAGGTTGGCTAGTCGGCCAAGCAGCAAGGCACCCAATAAATAAGGGAAAATATAAGTGAGATTGGGGAAAGACTGTAAGATCGCACAAGCTTTATGGGGGAAAAAATAATAATCATGGGTGATTGGAAGCCATTCTGAAACCCTGATTGTTTCCTGTAAGCTATCAGAAAAAAAACGCTCTGTTGGGTCACCTGAAAGTTTAATCTGCAGGAAACCCACCCTGGGAGGGAGACCGGACAGCAGTGATGCAAAATGTGAGGCTCGAGAACCATTGTTGAAGTGGTACTAGGTCAGGACAGGCTGGGCAAGCTCTTTTACTGGGACAAAGCTCTGGGCTAGAAGGGGAAAACCACTGTGTCATGATTGAACACTGAAAGGAACTGGTGCCGGAGTGGAAACTGGGTCAGCCAGTCTCTATGGTCTCAAACCAGCCAGCCTCATTTCCATCTACCACCTACTTCTACTTTGTCAGTGAGTCAGCAAGCCATTCAGCTTCATTTCCCTATTCTACATTCTACACCCACTCAGTCAGTAAGTAAGCAGCCAGCAAGCCTGTCAGGCAGCCTGTCAACAAGCCTAATACAGTTGGTCATAAAGTGAGGCGGTCAATGAAGTGGCCAGTCAGCAGGTTTCTCAGCCACCTGCACAATCTCCCCAATCACAAACGCTTCCAACCCGACAGTCAGCAGTCAGCCAACCAGTCAGTCACTCTTTGAATCAGTTAAGAAAATCATTTGGTCGGTCCATCAATAAAACAGCCAGTCAGACACTCATATCAGTTTGTTATCCACTTTCAATAGGTAAAATCAGCAGTTGGCCAATCAACAAGGAAACACTGGTCATTCTTATTCCTGTCAGCCTCTGAGTTCTAGATTTTGGCCTATCAGATCTGTGCCTACACAACCTGCCCCCTCAACCTTCATCAACCTTTCTCCATTGGGGAACTTTCTCCATTATTATGCCTCTACTGCACTTCATTTCAAGGCTGAACACATCAATTTTACAGTCAGAAACGCACAGATCGGGGCGCCCCGGTGGCTCACCAAGTAGAGCGCGTACCATGTAAGGCTCAGACCTCCCTGTCTATCTCTCACACTGTCTCTACCTAATAAAGCATAAAAATGCCTAAAAAAAATTGTTTAAAAAAAGAAACTCACAGATCAAGATCTTGGAAAGGCTGGATCCTGCCTTGCAACACAACCCTCTGGTAATAACACATGGGTTGCTGTAGCAAAATGCCTCCCTGCCAAAGCTGTAGGCCGATTCATAGAGCACAGTTCTTAAGTTAGCTTTGCAACAGGACAATTATTTTAGTTTGGTAAATACAGCCTAAATTATATGGACAATTTTAGCATAGGTATCACTTAAAGGTCCTTCATTTAAGACCACGTGAAATGGGAAATGACTTTTGTTAAGCAAGCTATTAATATAAGCAAGGAGCAATTATAATATAATTGCTCCTAGCTATACGTCTATTTTCTGTCACACTACCGAGGAGCATTCAGAAATGTTGTCATGCTAGTTTGGCTCAGTCCAACTTCTTTGCATGTAAAAATAGCTAGATGCTTGTGGCATTGTGGTGGAGCCATGCTACCTTACACTGAACTTGATTGCCCTTGACTGTCTTGAAGTTTGCCCACACTGGGCTTTTGTGTGGCTTTGTTAAAGGAGAATTGTGGTTATTTTCAACCTGGACCTTATTTTCCTAGTTGTTGCCTTCATGATGATTGATTGTGTTGAAAATGTCATCACTTCTTTCACTGCAGAGCGTTCATACCTCCACGTCGCTGGACGAGCTGCCAATCCCCACACACATACACAGGGCCAAAACAGTAGGCTAATCTCCAACAGTATCAATCACAATCCAAAAAAATGATTAAAACACGTCCTTTCAACACAATAACTCACACTGCAATGGCACCTTACATCCAATGCCCAATTATCCATCGGATGTTCAGTAAATACGAACTGCCGACTGTGAATAAACGCCACGTCAACCTCTTAGTGGTAATAACAAGTAGGATATGTGGTAGGCTGTGATATTTCCCACCTGACATAACAAATTGTGTAAATGTGTCAATACAAGAAGTAAAATATAGCAGCAAATCCACCAATGATGGTAGTCCAAGGTATGAAAAATCACATTTATCAGTTATATTCACATTAATACAATCAACCATACTCACAAGACCGACAGCAAGCAAAGTCAACAAGGAAGTGTGTGAGCAATGCTAAAAAAGTATCAAATGGACTGTTATGACTGAAATGTGATAATTGTTCAATTGCAGTGATTTAAAAGATATGTGTAACTACAAGGGAGTGCTATTGTGTTGAAAGGACATGTTCTAATCACTTTTTAGGTTCAACTGTTGGCGATTACTGTTAGCCTTGTGTATGTGTGTTGGACAGCAGCGCTCCCGGCGACCTGCCTGGAGGTATGAGCGCTCTATAGTGAAGTAAGTGATTCAATTATCAATACAATCAATCATCATGATGTCATGAAGTATTTCACTGGGTCTCTAAAATCACAGTATGATGAGATCCAAATAGGTGTGCAGTCTCATTGAGTAATAACTTTAGCAACGTGGGGCAATCAAACACTGGTTCATGCAATGCCATACACAGGCCTGAAAGCCATGATGGAATTGACAGGCAACATTTTAAGTAAACATAAATGGGCAATTTTTCAAAAAACTATGATTAGGGCTGTCAATTTCCCCTGAAAATCAAATTCAAGTATGACTTGACTGAAATAAGCCAGATTCGACTACATTCCACTATTGGGGTAAAATTTAGATAATATTAACACATGAAAGCAGAGCAGAATGAAGAGATAACACATTCTAAATGGATCAAATTCTATCCGGAATCCGTCTTTCTGGTATTGAATTTCTTATTGTTGTTACTGATTTGAGTTGTTCTGCTGATTATTGCTTTTTACTGAGGGGAATCCACATTAAATGTTTTCTGCCATGATGCTACCAGCAAGCGTTTTTTTTTTTTAAACAAACTAGCAGGCTAGTAGAAGAGATTGCGAGAGCGTCAGAGAGTGAGAGTCTATGCAGCCAAGAAGGCATGGGGAAATGTATTATTTTTTGACATTTGTTCTGACAGCCTTAACAAACAGTATTTTTACCCATCTTCCTGTATTGTTGAACATTACATTCCACCAAGTAAAACTGGCAGAAATGATTATTCAACATTATCAACAATGTCGGCAATCAATTAGCATTTCCCATTGTTGATTTGTTAAAGTTACTCAGGCCTACTTCCTCTCCAACCTTTCATTTGTATTTTAAAAATAGCTTATGCTCACAGTAGTTTTGAGGATGACGGGCCCTCAAACAAGCCTTTAAAACAAAAGACTTAAGTACAGAAAATTGTGGGAACTCATCAAGGAAAAGTAAAGAAGTAAATATCGTGCAAGATCGACTTGGCTGCATGCTCGAGTACATGAAAAGTTTAACATCTCAGTGTGCAAGATGGCAAAGCATCTTCACAGTAAATGTAAATCTGCTACGTTAGCACAGTGTTAGCATAGGTGTTCACTGTGTGAAATAACTTTAGATACCAGGGTTTCCACCAGACATTTATAGCGGGGGCACAATACCCTGATACATTCTGAGCGCTTCCACTAACGTCCACTAATGAATACATTTTCCCCCCCCAATAGAACCTTACGCTCAGATGACATCCAAAGAAATGTCATGGAGGCCCTAGTTCACGCAGCAAAGACCGTGTTGTTTAGTCCACTGATTTGCCAGACTCAGTAAGCACAGTAAAAATGTGACTGGTTACTACTGGTCTACCATCATGTCTTTGTGACAATTTTTATCAAGGCAGCGAGTTGCAATGTTGGGGAAAAGCAGAGTTTATTCAATAATTTGAGGTGCCTCTGGCTGGATCACTACAGATTACTATAGATTACATTGGCTGGTTGTATAAAACTGAACTCTGGGCTATTAATGTTGACAATTTTGTACAAATCACCATATTACCCAATCAAATTCCTTAGTAAGAGAATGTATTGTCGACTGGGAGTTGTGTAGACGGCAAGACAAACAAGCAGAGAGTAAAGCAAGGTGTGGCTGACAGAGTCTTTGTAGTTATAGGCGGGATAACCTAAATCACTACAGACTGAGCATCACTAGGCTTGTATTGGCGTGGCAACATACAAATCTAGAATCTATTTTATTTTGTGTGTGTGTGTCTGTGTGTGTTAAATGACTAAGTTTCTGGTATATTCAATAGGGATTTCTTTCGGTTTTCATACTCATTTCAGACGTGCCAATTGTGGATGCATTTGATGCCAATGATGCCATGTGGCCATCACTGGTGGCTTTAGACACCTCTAATGGCTTATCAAATATGAAATTGCACATCTCATTAATTGCCAAGCCTTGTTTGACTTGGAAAAGCTCCTTGGTTGCGGTTAGCCTATTCATTATTGGCACCACTGCTCGCCCGTCCCTCTGAGGCACTTTTTAAGTCATTGCCTCGGGGAAACCCTAGATACAAAATTTTCATTATGACATACAAAAACATATTTCATGTTTACGCAAAATACTGTTGAGCTCTCAACAGAAACTAGTACAGAATAGAAGTCGTTTACATCAAAAATTTTACCTGCCAACATTTTTTCCCAGTGTTCCCTTTAATTTTTGCCATATCTTTGATCTTTCCACTCTCACTTTTCCATGGATGCTTGTTTCCTTGTTGAGAGAGCTGGTATTGAATCTCACCTTCCTGACCGGCAGCCAAACCAACAACACTTTAGGGTTATTACCACCCTGTTGGATTCACTTCAAACTGCTCTTATCACAAACGCCTTCGTGGCAAACTAGGAGCTAATCAATACTGATAATAATGTGGGGCTACCTGACTATGAGCAACAACAACGCTGTCAGTCCAAGTCTTAAGTTCACGGCGGATGCCTGTGCTTATGAACAATAATACATAATTTAGTGATGTTTCAAGAGAAATTAGGTCTGTGAACTATACAATTCAAAAACCCAGTGCTTGTTAACAATCTAGCAATAACCATGGCAATACAAATCATGCAAAATAAACATGAAAATGAAAGCAATTATTTGCATAAATTGTAGATCAATGGTCACCACTCAGTTTTTAATATCAGGGACGCCCAAATAGATCCACAGTAGACCATGAACCCACATTTGATAAGACTGACCATCTCTATATACCAGTATAGACCGGTATATATTGTAGTCATAACCATAGTGGGGAGAGTGACACTGTTATCAGTACAGTCATCCTTAGACATTTACTCGTTGCTCTCATTTCTACAGGGTGAGACAATAGTTAAATATAACTATTGCTCATCTTGCTGTGGACCCTCTGAAACTCCCTAAAGGAGTCCTGGAGGTCCCAGGACCCCACTTTGGGACCCACTGATGTAAAAGTACAAAACAAAAGACACTGCTGTGCATGATGCACGACGAATGCCAGTCCCCAGAACCTGATATCACATCATGATCATCTTTTGGCAATCACTGCGGAGAGAGGGAGAGACTGCAGAAGAGAGGAGAGGTTGCCACATTTCCACTGCCAATGCCAAGACTGTGTCACGACACTTCATGACCAAACATGAGCCAAATGGTCTCGTAAAGGCCAGGGTTTTGTTATGGGTTACTTCTGCAGCCACACATGCTACTGTGTTGTTCGAAAAGATACACGACGGAGGCTTTGAAGTTACTGGTAGAGGGATGGATGCTGTCGAAGAAATCGTGTACCAGACACCAAGGCCTGTTTACATGGGCAAGCCCAGTGGTTAGCATTGTTGACTTATTCGTTCGCATTTAGGTTAAACGTTAAACAAGCCTGCCGACCGGGACTTACCTATACATTAGAGCCTCCCGTGAGCCCCGGTAATTCCTGACAACATTTAATGCTCGCCTGGCAGAATGTGGGCGGCTTTCCCACCCTTTTATCCATCACAGCATATAGCCCCGTTAGCTAATATTAGCATACAGTGGCTAGCCGAGGAACGCTAACTGTCAAGAAAAATGGACTTGGCCAGCGAGCTAACGTCCCTCCTCCTGCTCTAGAAAACCACATTGACATGACCACAGCGCAGGGAAAACATCGACGCGAGCCATCATGGATAAAAACCCAACAAACTCATCGAGGTGCATTATCGATAACTAGCGGAGTCGTTTGCGTGTTGTACTTACAGTGGATCCAATGCGATAGGTCTATCCATTTAAAGTCGCTGGGTAAAATGTAATAGCAACCCTCAGAACTGTGACATAAACGATTTTCAATCGGTGACCCAGTTTCTCTTCACCGTCATGCCTGTCGGACCACTAACCTAGTTTTTCAGCCAATGGCGCTTGGGGAACCGCCGTAGGAGCCGCTCTAGCCAATCAGAAAACAGTTCAGGTCGGGAAAATATGATGGGCGCGCTAGTTGGCCAATGACGGCCAGGATGGAACGGAATGCAAAAGCTCGTTGTGTGTGTGTGTGTGTGGATGTGCACGCGCGTGTGTGGGTGTGTATAAGGAGAACATTCTGCATTTAGTCACTTAGTAGGTTATTAGGCTTTCAGCACGAGTTGGCCCTTCGCCTAATTGCCTAATGTTTAAGACTCCATTTCAGATGGATTCATGTTGACCCCTGGTGTATTCACCTTCTTATACGGAATAGGGAATATAGGAGAAATTGCTTAGATGATAATTACTACTTAATGTTATTGAATAACTTGTTAGTTAAAACGCTATATATAGGAGGGGTGAATTTAATCTGTCTTTCTTTTTCAAGTGGTGGATATCTTTTGTGGAACCAACTCCTCAACTGTTCTGGTCAAGTTTTATAACAGCCTACACTTGACCCTCCCTACATAATACTTCACGGAACCCTCTCTACCTTTCATCTTGGGCATGGTGTACATTGGCGCCCCCTGCCCGTCTGAATGTGTATCTCATATTCTCTCTGCTGTCTAAATATGAAAACATACAGTAGTAACTACAATATAACCCGAGGGTCGCTGTCTAAAACTGTATTAAGATCAGATCTGTGCCACGTATGGGTGATAGATTGTTTTTAATTTGAGCTGGCAGTGGAAATGGAAAATAACTGTCCAGGCAGATTATAATATGCATTATTGCAGTTCAGAGAATGGCTTCTGGTAATTGCAAAATTACTCAGACATTACATCAGGGCAACATATAGGAAGATACTGAAGATGAGCACAATGCTGTTTCCTTGGTTTTCATTTGCATTCCTGCTAAGTTTAACAACTAGGTCAGGAATGCAGTTTCCCAGCTGCAGCAGATATAGATAAGGACAGAGATGTATAGCAGGATGTAATCACCTCACACACATCTTTTTTATTTGCAGAAGTAGACTTGAAAAGGTTTCTAAAGTCTTGACTTGAGATCTTGTGTTTGTGTAAATGACTCAGATTGAAAGTGATGAGATTTGTTCCAGCAGACAACTGAATTTAAATTCTGTGTTCTGAATTTGTATGGAATGATTGAATTTATTGAAGTTGAAACTGATTATAGAAATCAAACTTGTGATGCTCTTACCAAGTTTTTATCCCATTAAAACCATATTGCATTGAAAAGTCCTAGATATTTAGTTTTCTTTAAGATATTAAATTGATACTGGACTCTTGATTTGTTCTGACTTGACTTGCTGTTCTACATTAAGACTTGAGACTTGACATTAATGATATGGACGTGACTTGGACTTTATATCTACAATCTACATTTAGACTTGGGACTTGACTTGAGACTGACTTGGGACTGGAGCAAAGTTGACTTGGCCACACCTCTGCTGTGCTGTATACTGTGTGTGTGTGTGTGTGTGTGTGTGTGTGTATGTGCTGAGTGTAATGGAAACCTGACACAAAACACAACATGCACATTCACAATGTTTTGACCACAACAAAGATCTTATCTTATTGCAGCAGTGCCGTTCTGTGAGTCACAACTGGAGAGAACACCAGAGTTGTTGCCACACAAAAAGGATTGACTGAGTTTGTTTGTCCCTTACTCATGTGATTTTGTTCATTTGTGCGCTCACATGAAGCATTAATAAACATACTTTTTGCAAATGAAAATGGGAATATTAGATACTAGATACTTTTAAAGCAGAGTGAGTCTCATTTGGCAAGTGTAACATTTACTTTGGCTGAATTATGAAGTGACCTTATCATACTTTATGGTATTTTTTTGTTATATCTTTGTTAGTATTGCTTAATATTCCTATAGGATATTATATATTGTACAGCTTATAGTTTCGCTGTGTTTGTACAGTATAGTACCCTTCTAAAATGTATTATAGGATGACTACAAAACGTTTTCCTAAGCCCTGGCATACTGAAATATATAGTCACATGGTTAATTTTTTTTTTTCAACAATATTTTTATTGAGTTTTCAACATTTTATAAAAGTAAAAACAAAAACAAAAAAAATCCATTATGTATGCATACTTACAAATATAAAATATTATAAAAAATAAACATATACATGATATATACATAGATACATACATATTAATGAGAAAACAATATTAGAATGATAAAAAAAAACTCCCACTACATAATTGGTAAAATAATAATAGTAATGACAATAATTATGAAAAAAACATAAAGGGGGTACATTACAAAGTCACATGCTTAATTAGTTGACAGTGTCTTTTTTCCTGTTTAGCAAATAGGTATAGAAGTATTTCCATGAAATACCTCTAGCCACACATATACAAACAGCTGCATCATTTTCTAAGAATTATATCAGACAAATACATTTTGTCATACAAGGGAGGACTAATAAATTATAACTGTAAGTTGCAAACAAACTTTCTGTCACAAGGTGGCACTGTTGCCTCGCCTTAAAAACAAAACAGCTGTGAACATAAAACTCATCATGAAATATTAATTTACGTGTTTCTCTTGTTCGTGCTGCTTTGTAAGTTTTTTTTTTTAAAGCACCGAGTTATGATACCAAAAAGCCACATTAAAAAAAATATATAAATACATAATATTATATCCTGTAATAATCCTGCGGAGACTTATAGGTTTGCTGTGTTATTTTCTATAGTATCCCTCGGATATTTACTATACGATTACTATAGTACTTTTTCACAAGGTTTTGTGCAAATGTATGAGAATAGACATTTCCATAGCCTCTTACTGTGTGAGGTTGTGGGCTGGCGGATTGAAGAACTGAACTCTCGCCAAATTCATATCAGGAAGAAATGAGCTGAGGGACACTGTGAGCAATGAAGATGAGACATTTTGCCAAACATGCACATCTTGTTGGCAGAAAAATGTGAGTCTGAATGCTAAATAGGATGTAATTGACCATTTATTTATGCGAACATTGCTGCCTTCAGGTGCTCTCGGAAATATCGCACTTACCACTTGAGCACATTTGATACTGCAACAAAGTGGTAAAAAGACTGGCAAAGTCGGGATTGACACCTGAGTTGCCAAGGTGTGACATTTGCTGAAGCTGTGTCAAAATGCGAAAATAATAGTGATATTTTATTATTTTAGGTTATTGTTTGGTATTCTATATAAATGAGTTGTATTGTTGTGTGACTTTCACCCTTTCATTAACTTGTAGTTTTCTTACATTTGTGTTTATAATAAAATAAGTGAAAAAAGTGTAGCATCCATTACATATTTGGCGCCGATTTTCTCCTTATTATTCTGCCTCCACAACATAAAATAGCTCCGTGCCGCTCCGTGACGCAGCCACCAAAAAAACAACAACAACAGAAACAGATATTTGTCAGAGGGTTTACTAATTCACTAATGTGTAATTATTTCCAATCAGACGCCCCTAAGCGTGCAACAAGAGTTATCCTACGACTTTTACGAGGAGCACGTGAAGGCAGCACGAGCTGTGGTTAGTATCGGCAGCGGTGTGCGCGCTCCCACAAGGCTATCACATGGCAGGTGATTGTTGCGGTGGCGCGCGCTCCACTCCAGCGCAGAGGGAAGCGTCTCCTGGGCTCAGAGCCCCGTAGACAGGACGAGGCTCAACTCTCACCTCCGACCACCGAGTGAGTGTGACCGTGTGTAAGTGTGTGTGAATGTATCTTCAAGTGCATTACTCGCCTCCCGCAAGCTGAACTGAAGGATTTGGTGCAGCAACGCTTCAGAGGAGTCGGATATCGTGAGTAAAATAACAGCATTTAAGCTAATTACCATTACGAAAAAGAACTACATTACTCCTAAAATACAGTTTAGAACGATACCATAAGCTACAAGTATCGCAGGGAAACTTCACGTTCCTATGGGAATACCATACGAACATTATAGTGAGATAAAAGCTAGCATAAAGTACGATAAGGTCGTTATAAACAATGTATTGACTACAACAAACACACAGCAAGTCCCTATGGGAATATCAGTGATGTTTCGGTAGGGTGTCCATCTCGAATAATCGAAAAGTTTGGCTGCATGTCTAGTTTATTTAATCGATTTGTTCATTTAGACTTTTTTTAGGACAGCAAACAGACAGTTAAGATGGTCACTGGGCAGAAGGCTGAAGTCACACACAGAGGGATTTGCATGGGCTACTGTCCCTAAGGAAATATCACTATAATAATCACCATAAATAATATGCATACAGGGACTTCTATCTTCTTCTATCAATAGTTTATAGTGACCTTATCATACTTTATCTCCAGTGGTTTCACTATATTATTCCTATAATATCCCTATAGGGACTCATAATGTGTCTGTGGTACTCAGCAGTGAGTTTATCATACTCTATTATATTGATTATGGTATCACTATAACATTCCTGTAACATTCCTATAGGTTATTATGTATACTGTAGATACATACTTCTTCTATAGGCTAGATTAAACAGTTGACTTATCGTTTTTTTTCTGTATGACAGCGAATTTTGGCTTGTGTTCCACGCTCCGGGGACAGAAAACATGGTACTTTTATTGTGACACTGGCCCTCCGCTTGTTCAGTCATGTACTGTCAGCGTGGAACTGATAGATGATGTTTAGCTGCACTGACACATGCTGTGTAATTGCAGATCATCAATTTCTGACAGCATGAGTGAGAGAGAGAGAGAGAAAAGGGGGAGAGAGAGATAGAGAGAGAGAGAGATGCTGATATGCTAATGGAGGAGTATCAACGCTGATGTGTGGCTCCCCTCGGCTGAAGCATCTGCTGCATCTAACACCGAAAATACACACACGCACACACACATGCACACACACATATGCACACACACACACATCACAGACAGGCTACTTGAGAGAGAGCTGAAGGAGCCTCCCATCCACTGAATTACAGTGGGCCGGTGCCTCTTTTCTATTGCAAATCTCATTAAAAGAGGGAGCGAGTTGAAAGGCATCATTGCCGCTGACAATAGTGAATTGATTAAGCCTGTGTTTCGGTTGGCACTCGGTTGGCATCAGCACTCCCAACACACATAATAAACAAGGCAGCTGAGGTGAAGTGATGCTTGATGCACAAAGTCCCGAAAGGATAGTTAGAATAAAGTTATTGATGTTATTATTTTTTAAAGTAGGTAAGTAGGTTTTAGAGACATGCTTGTGCATACTAATGCTCACACACACACACATAGTGGGTCTGCAGATGATGGCACTCATCCCTGTGATCAAAGCCATGTGCAATAATACCAACAGCGGAAGGTTTTCTCTGCAGCCGTATAGGTTTCCGATGATTGCTCTGTCATCTTAACAACTGTTGAGCCGCGGCTAATCGCGCCGCTACTGTAGCTCAATGGAGGTAATCCACTGTTCCCCGAGCGCGAGGAGCGAGGGAGAGGCACGAGTGAGGAGAGGGAGGAGAGATAGGCGAGATTAAGGGAGAAGACTGGCGGGGAAAGAGGGAGGAGAGAGAGAGCAAAAAAAAAAAGGGTAGAGAGCAGAAAAGACAAAGTCAGACTACTAATCTACAAGGAGTAATCCCCCGCTTGCCGAGGGGCGGGCGGGCGGGGGGGAAGAAAGGGTCGAGAGAGGGAGAGAAAAAGATGAGATGACTGCGGTTTATTAGAGGTAATTTTTTTGTTCGCTGACAGGGGAGGGAAGAGGGAGGAGAGGGGGAAAAAAAAGAGAGGAAAAAAGGTGCCGGGGGAGCGCTGAGGAAGAGGGGAAAGTGTAAGAGGCAGGAGGAAGAAAGTGACACCAGTCACTTTGCTGCTGCAGTAATCCCCTGCCAGAGAGAATAGAGACAGAGGAGTGGAAAGAGAGAGAAAGAAAGAGTAGAAGGTGTCTCAATGCTACTATTGGGGATCCTTACTGGGAAGAGGAGCGGAAAGGAGAGAAGGTAGAAGAAGAGAGTTTTTAAGCTTTAGGAAACTCCTAACGTTATATGAATATCAAATAACTAATGAGGAGTGGGGCCGCCCTTTGCCTTCAGAGCAGCTTTAATCCCCTCTCAGAGTGCTGTCACCCTGCATCCTGAACTGTGTGAAGTAGGATATTGGATCTTTCTTCGAGAAGGAAAGCCTGCAGTTCTTTGAGGCGATGAAGGAGCCGGAAATCCACTTGGCACTCTGTGCTCCAGAACGTCCCGTAAAAGGTTCAGTGATGATTTCACTGAAGGCGTTTCACTTTGTTCTGGTGTTTGACATTGTCGTCTTGGAATATGGGAACACCTGGTCCTGTAAAATGGCCTCATATTGGCGATTATAAGAGCATGTAGATCAATCGCCAGACCTAATGACGCCAAGTACAGATCCACCACCAGTTGATGTGTTGATCTGTCCGTTGGCAACAGACATTGTGGGTTGAGGGCTTCCTTTGTCTTTCTCCAAATGTAAACCCATCTGGATGTAGGAAAACAGGTGAAAGATTCATCAGACCATATCATTTTTTCCATTGTTCAGGGCTCCAGGTTTTGTGCTCCTTGCACCAGGTTATGCGTCTTCGCGCGTTGACCTTGGATCCAAGCGGTTTCCGATTGCTCCTGTTGGTTCCATACTGTTCTGCATCTGTCCTGTTGAGTGTCTGTCTATCCCATGTCATTGAGCTTTGACTTTCAACCACTCTTTGCTGATGCAGTTTGTCTGATGTTGTCGTAATTTCCGAGACGGTTCCGCATGCCATGTGAAATCATTTTGTGGTTTTTGCGACTGACTCGTGATGCAATTCCGGCGCCAAACGTTTGGCATCTTTGGAACTCAGTTAGTTGCCTCGGGTTGTTTTAAAAACTCACATATAAAAGTGGTGATAGACTTCTTTTAAAGCTGACGCATACTGTCAATTGGCATTCAACTCGATATGACTCGCCTGTGTAGTTGCCTTTTGTAAGTTAAAGGACAGGTTGGATGTGCACGGTTGTACTCTTCTTCTACTCTTCTTCCAATAACAGCGTACTAGTGTAGTGTAACTGTCCAGGCTGATAGAGGAGTGCAAGATGAATAAAAGCAAAGAAAAGAGGGATGGGTGAAACACAGGTGGGAGAGGAAAATCTTTGGAAAGACAAAAGAAAGAGGAAGTTAGACAACCGTTGCACACCAGGTGTAATGTGCTGAAGAGAGAGAATGAACGATGGAGGGGCAGGGAGAGTTATTATCTTACTTTCTGGCGATGCTGCAGGTCTTCTGCCCTATAGCTCGTCCCCTAAAAACAGCCAGAACTTGACTTTTCGTGGTCATTGATTTTGAAAGATACAGGCCAGGCATATCTGACTTAGCGCCTTGGCCCGGAAAGTGACAACTTGCAGGAAGGGTAGAAATGAAAGGAGAGGTCAAGCTTGTAGAAGTAGGTCACACAGAGACAGAGAGAGAGAGTGATGGAAGGAGGAAGATGATGAAGGGCTGAGAGACTGTAGGGCTTTTGGGTGACATAACGCAGCCTGTGGCGGCCATAGTGGAGGTCACAACAATTGGGCAAGCAATGGCTAAAAATGGATTCCAATTGACCTCCATGAAGACGCCAACAGTGGTTGATAGGAGATTTGTGTTGCAACTGCAAAGCCTCTAAAGCAAACGAAAAAGTGACACTCGTCCACACAGTCGTGGAATGTGGGAGGAAATGGAGGGAGGGTTGAGAGAAGGGTTGGCAAGGGTGAAGAAAGGAAGTGTTGAAATGGAATGGAAAGAAAAGAAGGTAAATTTATGTAGTATGTAATCCTGGAATTAGCTGTGTTGTTAACAAATGGACGGATGGATAAGGGCTGCTGTTATTTGATTTTGTTTTCAGCTCGGCTCTGTGTTTCTCTCTCTCTCTCTCTCTCTCTCTCACTCTCTCTCTCCCCCTATCCATCAGCTCTTGTCCTCTGAGGGAAACAGTGAGTGATTGTGAGACTGTTAGATGACATAGCACTTTAGGAGCAGGGCCAATACATCAACAGATATCATTATTGTCGAACGGCTTCCTCTTTTCAGTGCAACTGCCAAGTTTCATATGCAGACAGCTTTAGGTTCAATGTTTTTTTTTTTTCGCATGTGGTTTTTCTTCGGTGTGGGCTTTTGAAGGCCAATAACAAAATTTAAATAAAATTTGTCCTTTTTCATGCCCACAAATTCCAAAAGATTAAGTATTCAGTGTTTCCCCCAGACATTTATTATTGACAGGATGAAAAAGAATTTAGAGCATCATGGGACACTAAAGCTCTCCATTGAAACCCAGAGTAATGAAATTCTTTTAGGGTTAGCAGAGGAACCTCCATCATATCAGAGGTGGACCACACTGACTGGACCAGATCAGATTTTTAATAAAATGCCAATATTGGAAAATCGATATCAGTCCAACCCAAACAATGAGTGTCTTAATTGCAGCTACATGTGTGTAGTCTTGTGAATTTGCAAATAAAGATGAGAGTAGCAACTTAAGACAATCCCAAAGCTACAAGACCCAAGCCAGCGCCATTAAACACAGGCAGGTCAGCCTGGGACGCATACACACACACACACACACACACACACACACACACACACACAGAGGATCCTGTGCCCTACCAAGACAGGGGCGTGTGAGCATCGCTGTCGTCTAATCTATCTCGGTTAGACTTGTCAGAAGCAATATCAAACGGTCCAGCTGAAGGGCAGAGGAGAGAGGAGGTGAGGGTGAAAAAAGGAGGAATAAAGGGGGAGGAGGGGGCAGTTAAAAAAGAATCAGGGAAAGGTTGGAGGAGAGAGAGAGAGAGAGAGAGAGGGCAGGGGGATGGAAAGGCTGGATGGACGAGAGGAGAAAGGAGGGATGGTAATGTGGAGAGGCGGCAAGTGGGAAAATGGGAAAGGTGAGGTGTACGAGGGCAGAATTAAGACGTATTGAATTTGAAAAGATGAATGGAAAGTTCGATAACATTTGCTCAAATCGTAAAAAAAAAAAATTGTTTTTACGTTCACTTGAGGGAAAGGTCAATAAGAAGGCATGCGATAAATGGTGATGGGAATGCGTTTTTCAAATAGTGATGTAGGCTTAGTTCAAGCTCAGAATATGTAAGTGCATTTCATTGTTTTTGTCTTCAGGCAGCATGAAATATGACAAATTAGCTGTCACAAACAAACAACAGCTTGCCCAATACTAATCAATTCTTGAGATGCTCTCCATTTTTCTGGTGGATGTGTTTTCTTGTGACATTCTGGAAGCCTATTTATTCGCTTTAACCCAGCAGATGGAAACACACCACATGACATTTGTTTGTCTAGTGTTGCTATAGATCAGTTATTCTCCATATATGCTGTATATGGGTTGTATTTATGCTGCTGCTCCTCATATTATCTTTGGTAAAGTTGTAGCCTTGTACCAGTCAGTCACTCCAGGAGATGTTGGGGATTTAAAATATTTGATCTGGATTTGACTTCAGTGCATTCAGATTTGTGTTTGTCTTAGCTCTCCCCTCTGTTGCAAGAATGTAAAATATGCTTTGCACCACACTGAGTGGGCTCTATTTGTGTTTCAGTGTAGGATTACTGTTTTTTTCTAGGAATTTACAGATACACCCAATGTAGAATTCCCACTTTTTACATGCTTACTGCACTGCTGCTGCTGCTACAGGGTTGCTGCACAAGCCAGGAGTGATAGCTTAGAAAATGCAGCCGTGTCAATGCAACAATGGGTGACACACACACACACACACGCTCAAATTGCCGTTTGACTCACAGAGACAAAATGAGTCAAAACAGCATGTAACCATTTTGGGGAAAAAAATAAAACAATACCTTCGCTTCATCATTCAATATCTCTAAAATTTAGAGCATCCAGTGTGTATTTTTGTCAGTTGGAGGACTTATGGAGGACTTATTGTGTGCTGGCAGTCATTTTGTAAGAGGAAATATCTCATTTTGGAATGGAAGATTGACATTTGTAATGGAGAGGCAAAATGCACGCACTAGAGGGGATAAAGTGAGAGGCAAAACTGATTCAAGGTTTTAATCTGTAGCCCAGCCACTCGCTTTCCTGCTTTAATTGATGCCTTTGGTTCGGGGGCTGAGATGAATTCACTTTCTTCCCCTTCAAATCAAAATGTAAATGTAAATTGAGCTGCAATACATTTACTGATGATTGCGCATTAGCTCTAAATCATCCCATTACAGATGGAGGGTTAGGAGCTTCTTAACTGCATACAGGGCTGATGTGATCTGCATGAGCACAGCAACAGTTCCTCTTGAGGTCAGCACCCATTATGTCACCCATATCACCCCTTGAAGATGGCATCACCCTGCCTGTGTGTCACTTATACCACAATGTATATTAAGCAGTATTTTCTTTTAAAGCTTTAGATTTGTGTTTGATTAAGCTGAATTGAAGTGTGTGTGTGTGTGTGTGACTCACCGGAGTGTGCACCTGCCTCTGGATGACATTTACCTGGATCTGCTTCTGAGACCCTTTTAACACACACACACACACACAGCCTATGCTTGTGGGACTGTAATGTTACCCTGTAATGTGATCCGTCTCTGTTCTGGTCTAGATGGCTTGTTAGCAGGTTGAGGCTCTCACTCTGTGTAACTCTAGTCCCCTCTAGCCGAGGTGCCAGCCGATGCTGTTCTGTCATACTCTACATGTTTGGCTGTCATTGGAGGGATGGATTTTTTTTCCCCCTAGCCATAGCCCAGCCTGTGCTTAGTATTTTTGCAGTCTGTCAGAATTTGAATGGAGGCTGATGAGGAGATGGCAGGCAGCTACGCTTTCAGAGTCTAGTGGCCAAAATCCTCGAGCTCCATCCCAGTTAGTTGGCAGAGCACAAACACCTAAAGTCTAGATTTACTCCACTTATAGATCTCCAGTATAGTGAATGGAAGTGGCTGTGTATGGACTGAAGATGATGAATTTATTATAGTTATATCTTGCATAAGAAACCTCCCAGCCTTACAGAATTTCAGATAGATAGATTTCGGTAGATATGAAACACACTCCTAACAGACACAGTATGCACACACACACACACACACACACACACACACACACACACACCTCTCAACCCCCTCGATGACACGTGTGCCCGCTCTATTGTGTCATCTCCTCAGCTTCAACACGTCCATGCGTCGCTGGCAGAATGAGACCGCGTCCTAATTGGCCAGTTCATTAACCACGACGGCTTCCCATTGGCTTTGTCCGTTGTCAGCTGCGTGCCGATTGGCCAGGCCCCAGCTGTCAGAAGCGGTTGCGAGCGTCTTTGATGTGTGTGTATTAAGCGGTGTGGACATGTTGTTTTTACAGTAGTGGCTTTGCTGACACTGGTCTCGGAGCCCGCTGCTGGTTTCTAGGCCCCAGGCTAGATGTCAGGCCTTCATAACAGAGGAGGGAAATAAAATGTGCATCTGCTTTGGAAAGACAGCAAAACTGTGCGTCCTCTGTACAGTTGTGCTTTCTATTCCAGGTGTTGCCCAAGTACAGGGAGAAAGCATTTTTTTTTTAAGAATAATAAGAGTCTTTCCTTGTTTGTTTTTGTCTGCCTCTCTTACGCAGCTAGAACAATGTGCTGGAGCTTTTTTTTTTACATGTGGATTTAGAGCAACTTCTAAGAAAATAAAATGATATTATATGCTGGCAGTGGGACTGAAACCCATGCCAAGCCGATCTCCCAGCACTACACCATTCCACCAACCTAAGGGAATTCGGTGTCTCATACATTCTGGCTGATTAGAAGGGAGAAGGAAAGAAAAGAAAGTTTGACATTTCAAAAATGCAATTATAGTTTTGGTTTCTGTTGTTTCGTCGTAAGCCTAACAAAGTGCTGTTTTGTGCTTCTGTCCTCGGGCAAAGCCTCCATGCAGCCATGGCAGATCCCCTGTGATTAGTTATATTACTTTCCTGGAGTTGTAAAAACTGAAAATAATAAGGAGGTGATTTTAGGGGTGGGGTGGGTCCTTCTGTTTTGACTTCATACTTTAAGGGAAAGGTGAGACCGCCTCTTTAAAAACTTCTTATACATGTATAGCAATGGTATCTTTTATTGTTCATATATGTTCTTTTATAGTGTGTTTTGGAGGCCTTTTCTGGAACAGAGCTAGATACACATAGTGCATTGTTTAGAGTAGAAACTGGAAAGCCCTGTTTTCTATTTTATTTCATGCCAGAAATGGAACTGAGAGTGCCCAGAAATAATGTAGTAAAGACCCTGTTTTCTTGAACCACATGCACTCCTACTGGACTAGAATCCTGCCAGAAACTGCTCCCCTAGGTTTTCTCTGCTCTTAGTATTGCTTTTCTTCAGTCTCATAAAATAATATGATTAGATGGAACCGCTTATGTTCAGATGTTTCAGTTACCTCTTGCGAAGTTGCTTTAAAATATGATATGGAAGAGAAACGGTACAAAAATGGAATGGCTGCAGACCAATGCAACACATACTGTACACAACTGTTGTTGGACTTACAAATCATGCAAGGAAACAGTAGTTATCATTTTATTCATCTGCTTCAATTGATGGTCTTTTATTAGACTCCCATAATCCATTGGCCTTTCTAGTGTTAAGTTCAAACCGCAAATAGAGAGATCCAGCCCGAGCGCCACATCATATCGCTGTTGTCGGGTAAAAAGCTTGTATCTCCACCACCAAAAACCAACCATGTTTTTTAGCTTGCCCACCATGCATTTTTCAGTTTATCCAATTGGTTTTGGAAAGCTTTCATAAACCCAAAGATCGCAGAATTTTTTCATGGAATCCTTCAATTGCAGTAAAAACATGAAAATCACCAAAATTGGATTTGAGGTTAGAGGTTTGTCAGTTATGATACGCGGTTTGCACTGCTGTAACCCACGCAGTCACGGGAGGCCATGTTGTGGTGTTTCCCTGACAAACCCGCTCTCTGCGTGTGTGAACGTGTGTGTGTGTGTGTGTGACAAAGCCACGCAACTTCCCCTGTCAGAGTAATTCCACTCTGCCCGTCACACACACACACACACATGTTCGCGCACACGCTAACTAACGATCCTTTGCTAGCGAGCGAGCTAGTGTGGTGAGGTGGAAGAGCTAAATATAGGGCCGAGACTGTTGAATACAAATCAACCGCGGCTTGGGTTTCTCCAAACCTGAATATTGCCATTGTGCTCCATCACATCCACATTCCACGAATTGACAAAAACCCTGAAAAATATTATGAATAGTTTGGCTTGAGCCATAGGTCAGCCACAGTAAAAGAAGGCAAACATTTCTTGGAGGTTTCTTGAGGACTCCGTATGCAGCATTTCCCCAAACAGATTAGTTTCAAAAAGCACTCTTGCTAAAAAAGAGACGATGTTGCCTGCAGTTTTCTGCCAAGTGACCTTTGACCTTTGGCTGTTGTTTGATTTAGGGTTTGACCAACGAAGGTTTTTGAGGGCCAAAACCAATAGTTTGGGATTTGGAATCTGATCAAAATGTCTCATTAGAATCAGCTCAGGTTAAGGGCTTCCCATAGACAACCAGTGTAGTATTGATCAATTCTACAATAAATACATAATCAATCAAACTGCATCACACCTGCCTGGCTGATATCAGATTTTTATTATAAGGCCAATATCAGCCTGATATATCAGCAAACTGATATATTGGTCTAACCCTAATTTGATAGTTAACATGACTAACAAGACGGCCAAGTAGTGACATGATGGAAGAATAAAATGGTTCAAATACATGCTGCTTCCTACAGATTGACAGACTCTCAACATCACAAGTGAGAGAGAGAGAGAGAGAGAGAAAGAGAGAGAGAGATTTTCTAGCTGAACTAAAGGACAGAGCAGGGAACATCCCCTCGTCTTAAATGTCATTGGTCCCGTCGCATTGATGTTAATTGGTGGAGAATCTGGTGTTTCCTGTTGGCTTGGCTGCATTGACACACACACACACACACACACAGACACACACACACACACACACACGTATTTACCCTGTGTGACAGGAGGGCCTGGGGGGTTTAGGTCTGGCCTCTAGCTGGTGACACTAATCCAAACAGGCTAAGCCAAATGAGGAGGAACGGTAAACTCACACACCCCCCCCTCTGTCTGCGAGTGTGTGTGTGTGTGTGTGTGTGTGTGCTTTTTGTTTCTGCGCGTAAATGTTTAACCCTTCTCCCCGCGGGTGCAGGTTCACATGCATTCTGGCCTTTCCTGTTCTCACAGGCCCGTCCCACTAATAGTACCTTCGAAAAGTTTTTTGGTTTCCAAATGCCAAGGTTTCCCCGCTCTGCGAAAACAACCACAGCTTTGTCGGTAGATGTTTGACAAGTGGCTTCACCCAATATTTAACATGTTGGAATCCCTGGTGCTCTGTTTGTATGTTACTGATTAAGCCCCTTGGTGACATGTTTGTGTCATGAACTTTTATCAGGGAGGGAAAGAATGCTAGATAATATTCTGGTACTGATGCTCTTTAGTAAATGTAGGTTATTTGTAGGTTTTTTTTAGGAGATTAGAGGTACTAATGTATGCACATCCAAATGTCTTGGCCAGGTGGTTGATATATCTACACGCTAGAATAGTATTACAGCATGAACTACATATGGAGCATTTTCTTCTCACAGATTTAAATATTTACGGTTTATGGTTCCGTGCCTCCCTTTTCTTAAAATTTCCCTGAAGGTGCGGTCACACATGAGCGAATTCAGGCGAATGCTCATCGTGAAATTGGCATCCTGGCACGCTCAGTGCGGGACACACACATGGAAATCAGTTTGCTGGTTTGTAGTCCGCTTTGGGTGGTTGTTGGTGTTGCCACGGGAAAATGTTTGCTGAAGATCAGGAGGAAGGATTTTGGCATTTTTGTTGGTAGCTAATGGGGGGTCTTTGCTATTGGTTGAGACTACGATTTCACCAAAGTTCAACAAATGTCAACTACACCAAGAGGAAATTTAGAAATGGAGGAAAAATTCTTTGCCAATGGAAGCACCTTTTAGTTTTAGAAATCAGGGATGTAGTGGATTTCAGTTTAGCCCCCTTTTTATTTGCAGGAATACAGTTTAACCCGCCTTTAGGTTGGCATGAATCTTTAACAAGTCAATTCATATGTTCATATATATCATAGTAAGTAGTATCAAACTGATGTAAGTTATTGTATATGAAGATTTTACTTTACTTTTTATTTACATTGTAGAAATGCAACTATAACTGTAGCAGTTATGATTAGTGGTAGAAGTAGTGGTGTATTTAAAACTCACTGTCACATTCTATAGTCAAACTAAAACACACTCTCACCCAGCACAGTGAAGCCAAACTATCTGGAAAGTGAATTAAGCAGGGTCATTTTTCACAGTGTCAGTTTGTTTCTGTTTTGAAGATACCAATAAACACCCATAATCAAGAGCAGGCACTCTGTTCTTTTGTCTGATTTTTTTTTGTGATACTCTATTGATCCCCAAAGGAGACATTTTTCTTTTTGCTTCTCCCCCCTCCACAGGCAGAGATTCAGAGAGATGGTAGAGATTCAGTGTCTTGCTCAAGGACACGTCAGCAGGTGGATGTTTTCCATCACAGCGACCTGAGCTCAGGCCTTCTGGTTGAGGGATGCTCTCTCTAATCACTAAAACTTTTGATGTGAAATCCATGAGTCAGCAGCAACAATGAAACTTCAGCTCATCGCCCCAATAGTTACAAATTTGACTGTCTAGTGTTGCTATAGTATGACCCTGGACAGTTCAGTCTAAAAGTCAGAAACATGATAACCAAGAGTCCTGTCTGATATTTTAATATTGTATATCAATAGTTTGGCTTGATTCAAGTCATGAAACATTTTATACACATGGGAGACAATATTAAACATTTTCATAATTAAACCTCAGTGGGCGGAGCCAAAGAGCCACAGTTTTTCTGGCTAAGTAACATTAGCGTGAAGCCCAGTGAAAAAGGTAAAAGAGGAGCTAGCTAATATTTTGAAGCATAGCGCTCTTGTTACTAACTGAAAAAATGCAGTCTAACCATACTAAGTTATCTAGGTTAGCTAGTTAGCTGAGCTGACCTTCCAAATTCAAACTAGCCATACTATCCTATAGTGATCTAGCTAAACTAGCTAGCTAATCTGCTGATTTTCCAAGATCATGAATGCCTTGGTCATGAAGAAGACATTGCCATTTGTATTTTTTTTATTTGTTTTGGTTTTTTGACATTCATGTTGGCCTTGTGCTGCAGAAAACTGTGGTCCTTTGGCTCCGCCCACTGAGGTTTAATTCAACCAATGAGATTATTTCTGCCTCCAGAGCAGCTCTGCCTCTGGGAAATGTTTGTAGAACTAAAACTCCAGTCTGTACAATTTTAGCACTCGAGCACTGTCTTTGTCAATGTCAATGGGGCAGCTCCAGAAAATATCTGTCAATGAATGACAGGCTGACTTTGGAGACTCATTTGTAGATGAGCCAACAACAAAAGTCTGTAAGTCTGTCTGTCAGTCTTTTACACACAGCACAGTTCTCTGCCTGGCTGTCTGTGTGTCCCCACCCTCTTGTGATTACAGTAAGCCAGCCTGATGATTAGTAATATAATCAGCTATGCTTATGATAATGGTCCAGAGGCTGAGTGTTGTCAGACAAACAAACCCTCCATCACATCAATCCGCTCACTGTCAACTCATATCAGCTCAGCCGCTCGCCTTTTCCTTGTCGTAGTAGCTCTGCCTTGTGGATGCAATCTCTTTGCTAATGTCTCTCTCCATATATCTCTCTTTAACTTTGGCTCGTCAGTCTCTCTGTTTCTATCTCTGTATCTCCTTCTCTGTGTGTGTGTGTTTGTCTAAGTTGCTCTACTGGACTTGATATGTTTAAATCTCAAGCAGTTAATCGTTAACAACCAAAATCTAGAGATACCCAAGAATGCCTAGGCCTTCCAAAAGTTGGGGAGTGAAAAAACATTTTTAATGGAATGGAATAATGGATTAACTTTGTTGTAATCTATTCCACCGTGGCTTTTGTTCATTCAGCTTTTCAGCACACAAAATCACACATTGTTCTTTCACAACCTTTTGCCTATTGTTCTTAGACGATAGTGCCTTTAGGCAAGGCATTGAACTGATGATCTCTCCAGTCAAGCTGCTCAGTGACTGACAGTACAAGAATGTGGTAGTACTGGGTAGCTGAATGTGTGTGTATTTCAACAGCCCCCTTCCCTGTAACTCCCTCAGGCTGGTGCTGCAAGTTAAAAGGTGTGCAGTCAACTTGCATGGTTAGGCTAACTCATGGTTTAAACGTGGTAATCAGTTACATAAGTTAGGAATTCCAACTTGTCAAATATTAGGTGAAACGACCAGTCAGCTGTCTGACTTTTATTTGATTTTGTCTTAACTTGCCTTTAAATGAGGGTGAAGATCAAAGGAAACATATGGGAGGGTGTATCTCTACTCTGACTCTCAAATTTCACTATAATTGCATTAACTAGAAATGATCCCAATTAGACAATGCATAAGAATGGCTATTGTAATCACAGGTTTCATCCACCCATAAAATCTTATTAGATAAAGGTCTGTGGCTCTAATGTGTGTCTATTTGTGGGTCTGTGACATGAAGCTGTTTGAGAGCCTCTGGGGTAGAGTACAGGGGTGGGTTGTGATATGATATTGTTGCCTGGAGATATTTCTCTAGCCTTCCTGTGACTGTTGGATGTCACCGGCATGCTAGTCCAGACATGGAGAGACAAACACTCAATGTGCTGAGTGCAGAGGATTCTTGTCTGTGCTGTTGTGTTGTGTTCAGGGATGTAGTGGTAGTTTATTTGCTAAATAAAGGTTATCCTCCTTACATAAATCTTCATGACTTAGTATCTTATGGGGAAAAGGCATGAAGGAATGTTTAAAGTCTACAGTAATTGATTTTTTTGTTCACGTTGGGGGTTGTTGGCCTCATGATGATCACTGACTGGAAGTCATGTGTTGTGTTGCGTTCTGGTCCATTACCCTGACTCTGAGCGCAAAATAGAATAGATTATTGCAGGAACGAGAGGAGAAGTGAACTGTACTGACCAGAGTAAAATCGAGCGCACGGCCAAGAAGAGAAGACCGGGATAAACGAAGAGAACAGAAAACAGAAGCAAAGTCCTTGAGAAAACCGAGCGTAGAGAACGGAACAGACCATTGAGTTGAACCGAATTCCCTTTAGCGGGACCAAATAGGACAATAAAGAGTAGGGTAGCGCAAGATCAGAGCAGTGTTGGGAGTCACATTAAACTCTATAGCCCCGCACCCCCAGCAGCCACGCATCAGCCACGGTTCACAGATCACACAATACCCGGAGTCATACACTAGAAAAGATAATCTAACCAACGTTAAACCCCGCAGACTTAGCTCTAAGATGATACTTTTTATAGCAGTTCTCTCTCCTCTGTGTGTCTGTGTGGTGTGTGGTGAGCCTGAGGAGAATCTACTCCACTTGCAGTGAAATAATCTAACTAAATATAAAAAAAAGTGCTGCTTCCTACTGTCTTGATGAAGCAAATACCGCAGGAGTGTGAGTAGTGTGTAACGTCATCGCAGGAGAAGGTGAGGTGCCCAAGAAGCTGTAAGCCACCACAGTACAGTAATGGTGTAATACCCGGTGTCTCAAACAGGGAGTTGGGACCCAAAATTGCTCCACCAGGCTAGATGTGTCTCTCAAAGTCAGGATAGTCAGGTAGGTACACCTCTTTTTTGAGGGGACACTTTCGTCCAAAGTGCCTTGTGGGACCATGAGTGCGTACTTCTTCAGCATGGGTGGGCCCAATGGGAATCAAACCCCTAACCCTGGCAGTGTTAGTGCCTTGCTCTACCCATAAAGCCATACAGAATCACCTGGGTATCATACGGGCAACAGTTTAATTCTCAGTTTACGCTTAGCCACCTCTTCGGCATTGCTTTCCACTGCTACGCCGATGATACTCAGCTATATCTGTCATTACAACCAAATGACTTTCTGCGGTTAAACTCAGAAAAAACTGAAGTTCTTGCTTTTGGGACTGAACCTGCACCTGAAGACAATTTCAGCAGTCTCTTGGCCCTTGAACGAATACCATCAAGGCTGCATCTGAAAATTTCGGCATCATTTCTGATCCAAATTTTAATCTTGAGCAACGTTCCAAACGGCTAATTCAGTCATGTTTTCTGAGAAATAGTGCCAAAATTAGATCAGTCTCTCAGTGACACAGAGAGAATCATACATACTTTCATATCCTCACATCTTGACTACTTGCCATAACCAACAAGCCGTGGCTGCGCTCTAGATAGTGCAAAAATGCTGCAGCAAAGCTTTTGACCAGGGCTAAGATAAGAGAGCACATTACTCCAGTTCTTACATTGGTTGCCTGTTTGTTGTAGAATTGATTTCCAGAGATTAAGTCCAGGCTAAAGATGAAAGGTGACCAGGCTTTTGCTGTCAGACCAGGGTTGAACCAGTGTCATCTTTTAAATCACTTCTCAAGACCCATTTGTACAAAAAGGTCTTACTCTATTTTTTTCTCACATGTTTTATACTCAATGAATTTGTTTTATTGTGCGATCATTATTAGCACTGTTTATTTTTACTTTCCCTTTACGGCCTGTTTGTTAAGCACTCAGTCTCTTCTGTTTTTGAAAAGTGCTGTATAAATAAAGTTTATTAATCATTCATTTTGTTTAGGGAAGCAAAATGGCACCAGTCCAAACAGCCCTCAGCAGAGATGGGAATTGGCAAAGGGGACAAATCAACATGGATAACGGCGAAGAAATGTGTTATGAAAAAAGAGTTGCTCATGTACAAATTGTTGCTTATAAGCATCATCATAGGAGAATCTCTGCCTGTTGAGTGGGAGCAGCATAGGCCAGTAATAAAGAGCGGTGTCGGACAGCAGTAATGCACTTAGGCCTCGGCGGGCCTTGTGATGCTCCTGATGGCACTACTGGACGCTCGCTTTCAACTGTGGCACATAAACGCACACACACACACACACACACACACAGTCGAATCACGCTACCCTCTCCGCTACTGTCCTTTCCTCCCTTCCTCCCTCTCCCTCTCTCTCCCTCTCTCATACAGAGATCTCTGTGTGGTTGGGGTTGGACCGAGGCAGGAGGGGATAGGAGGAGCGGGGTCGGGGTGAGCCAGCGGACGCTCTGCTTTTGTTTTCCATTCTGACATACAGGTGCAGCGCATGGAAAAGATCTTTTGATATGAGTGTTTGCATAGAGGCAGCGAACACCTAGCGGATGTTTGGTAAAGGCTGTAGCGCGCTGTACTTTTAGACAACGGCGTATTGTTAGGTGTAGTGTAGCGTATGTTAAATGACTTTGTTTGCCGAGTCAATACCGCAACACTACATACTGTGGCTCCTTTTCGGTTATGCTGGTCAAATTTGTCTTGCGTCTGGATTTCTTTCCAAATGCGGATGTGCTTGTGAATGTGCTTTGCTGAAAGGAATTTCCCAGGTTTGTAGTTTTAATCTTCAGAGTGTTAGGCAGGCAGCTCAGCTCAGGCCCGGCATTGGAAACAGTTCAGGCTATATTGTGTTTTGGTGTTTGAAAGTTGAAGCATTGCTGGTGTGTTTTTGGACAGTCCGGAAGATTTATTGTTCTGAAACCTGCTGTTTGCTGCATTCTGACACGCGGCCTTGCTGGCCACTCGGTTGATTTTCTGAAAAGAAATGTGCTTGGATTGCAGGGTGCTGGATTTGAGGGTCTTTAGTCAGTAGCTTATCCCACTCTCAGCAGGGGACAGGGGGGCAGTAGATATCTGTATGGTGTGTGTGTGTGTGTGTGTGTGTGTGTGTTGGGGGAGGAAAAGGGGGGGAGAGGATGTGATATCTCTTACTGTGCAGAAAGGTGCTGACCCACAGTGCATTGTTGTTGTCAAACAGTAAACTGCTCTGCCAACCAGGAAACGGATAATGATTGGATGACAGCTCAAACTTGACTGAGCAGTAAATCCTATTGGCTTCAAATTGATGTCCATGCATTTTTTTTTTTTTTAAATGCATGCGACTGGAGCTCTGGGGCCATTTAACTTCATGTAAAAACATGAATATCATTTAGAAAACTGACAACAGTGAT